>NC_036848.1:1912082-1926245 GCF_002910315.2 Salvelinus sp. IW2-2015
CCAGGGAAAACTGTTCGGCAGGAGAGAGACAGAGAAAGAAAGAGCAGAAAGGGAGAAGAGAGGAGTAGAGCAGAGGGGACAAGAGAGAGAGAGAGAGAGTACAGACGAGGAGTAGAGCAGAGGGGACAGAAGAGAAGAGAGAGAGAGAGAGTAGAGGAGAGGGGAGACAGAAGAAGAGAGAGAGAGTAGAGCAAAGGGTACAGAAAGAGAGAGAGAGAGAGGAGGTAGAGCAAAGGGAGAGCAGCAAAGACGAGGAGAAGTAAGAGAGAGAGAGGTAGACAAGACAGCACACAGGGGAAAGAAGAAGAGGAGCAGAGCCATGACAGAAGAGGAGGACAGAAGGGAGAGAGAGAGAGTAGAGCAGAGGGGACAGAAGAGAGAGAGAGAGAGAGGGAGAAGAGGGACAGAAGAGAGAGAGAGAAGAGAGTAGAGCAGCACATGAGGGACAGAAGAAGAGAGAGAGAGTAGAGCAGAGGGGAAGAGAGAGAGAGAGTAGGAGCAGAGGAGGACAGAGCAGAGAGAGAGAGAGTATGAGCAGGGGGGAAACAGAAGAGAGAAGAGGGTAGAGGCAGCGCCACCAACCTAACACACACACACACACACACACACACACGCGGGAACACGACACAGCCGAGTTGGCTACCGCATAGAAGGATAGAATGGGTAGAGAGGAAGTTCAGGATGGAGAGCCCGGGGCGGATGCAGTGAAAGAGTGATAGAAGTAGTACGAGCAGCCAGGGGACAGTAGAAGATAGGGAGAGAGATGCTAGGTGCTCCGAGCCACGAGCAGGGGAGTAATCCAGGAGAGAGAGAAGATAGTAGAGAGTAGAATAAGCCAATGACGGGGACAGATTTAAGAAGAGGAGAGAGTAAGAGAGCAAGAGAGGGGACAGGGATTCATAATGAGAGAGAGAGAGCAAGGGTTTGACGAGGATACGGAAAGGAGAGGAGAGAGTAGAGCAGTGACAGAAGAAGATGGAGAGGGAGAGGTGGGGAGCAAGGGGGACAGAACAGAAAGCAGAGAGTAGAGGCCAGAGGGGGACAGAAAGAGAGAGTGAGTAGGAGCAGATGGGGGAGAAAGAAGGAGAGAGAGAGTTGAGCAGGCGAGGGACAGAAGAGAGAGAGAGAGAGATAGAGGCAGGAGGGGAAGAAGAGAAGAGAGTAGGAGCAGAGGGGACAGAAGAGAGAGAGTAGAGGACGAGAGAGAGAGAGTAGAGGCAAGGGACAGAAGAGAAGAGAAGATAGAGCAGGGGACAGAGACGAGAGAGAGAAGTAGCGGAAGAGGGACAGAAGAGAGAGAGAGAGAGGGGGGAGATAGGGTGAAGAGAGAGGTGAGCAGGGGGGACAGAAGAAGAGAGAGTAGAGCAGAGTGGGGGACAGAAGAGAGAGAGAGTAGAGCAGAGGGGACAGAAGAGAGAGAGAGTAGAGCAGGAGAGGGACAAAGAAGAAGAGAGAGAGTAGAGCAGAGGGGACAGAAAGAGGAGAGAGTAGAGCAGAGGGGAGAGCAGAGAGAGAGAGAGAGAGTAGAGGCAAGAAGGGGACAGAGAAATAGAGAGAGAGAGTAGAGCGCAGCGAGGACAGAAGAGAGAGAGTAGAGCAGAGGGGGACAGAAGAGAGAGAGAGGAAGAGTATGAGCGAGAAGGGAGACAAGAAGAGAGAGAGGTAGAGCAAGAGGGGACAGAAAGAGTAGAGTAGGGGGGGACAGAAGAGAGAGGTAGAGCAGAGGGGACAGAGAGAGAGAGAGAGTAAGCAGAGGGACAGAAAGAGAGAGAGAAGAGCAGAGGTGGACAGAAGAGAGAGAGAGAGAGAGCAGATGGGGACAGAAGAGAGAGAGTAGAAGCAGAGGGACAGAAGAGAGCAATGAAGGTTAAGTGCTTTGCTGAAGGGCACCAACAGTCGGGCTTGGGATTCACACCTAGCGACCTTTCGGTTACTGGCCAACGCTCTTAACCAGACAGACAGAAGACAGACACTGAGAAAGGAAAACCTAGTGGGATGGGTGGTGGGTGTGGTTCGTGAGAGAGACAAGAGGTGTGTGTTTTTTTTGGTGAATGAAGGGTGGGTCGCCTCAAGCAGCGTAGTATCAATGTCTCTTGCTTATACCTATGGTCCATAGAGACTGACTATAGTGGTATACTTGACCCACTATCACAGTAGTTTCATACAGTTCCACTGGTATCCAGTTCTCCAGGCTTCTATGTAGGTGTAAACAAAACACAAGCAGAATCAGTTATTACCACTCCACCCACAACACACAACACCACAACCCTCCACAACAACACCCACACCCTACCCATCACACCCACAACAACAGCCCTCCATGCAGACGCACTCCACACAGAGAACCCACAAACCTATCCTTGCGCCAAGAACTTAACAGGGTCAAGCAGGTTTAGTGACCTGAAAAACTCCACTAAGCACGAGCGTTACCAATCAAGGACAGCTGCAGCAATGGAATGCAGTTCATTTTGTAGCCTAACTGTGAAAGCAAACCACAGAGAAATAGGTCTAGATCGAGCACCGATATTCAACACATAGGCTGAGGCCTAGCATAGACTACAATAAGCATACAGCTACCCAGAACAAAGATTATCCACAGTATATACGGACTTCCTCTCAGCTCAGACACAACCCCATGGAGCAGGACTCAGCTCAGACACAACCCCATGGAGCAGGACTCAGCTCAGACACAACCCCACGGAGCAGGACTCAGCTCAGACACAACCCCATGGAGCAGGACTCAGCTCAGACACAACCCCATGGAGCAGGACTCAGCTCAGACACAACCCCATGGAGCAGGACTCAGCTCTGACACAACCCCATGGAGCAGGACTCAGCTCAGACACAACCCCATGGAGCAGGACTCAGCTCAGACACAACCCCATGGAGCAGGACTCAGCTCAGACAACCCCATGGAGTAAGACGCAGGAGGCAGTAAAATGTCAGTTTTTCCCTGCCTAATGGCTAAAGTTTTAATTTAGAGAGGGTAAGCTGATCTTAGATCTGTGCCTACAACTTCTACCCAGAGCTAGGAGAAGGTGCATAGACTTAGCGTTGCAGAGGGCTGAAGGCATAGAGCAGGTAAAGGGGTACCTCCCCTCACTGGCCCCTCCYCTCACTGGCCCCTCCYCTCACTGGCCCCTGCCACATCACCCCCGGCTCCCTTCCCCTCACTGTCAGACAGACAGAGCAGCATTGACAGACAGCTGAGAGGACACGCCCTGCGCGGTTCTGGAGCCAGAGCCTAAAGTACTGTAGTTGGAGCCAGAGCCTAAAGTACTGCAGTTGGAGCCAGAGCCTAAAGTACTGCAGTTGGAGCCAGAGCCTAAAGTACTGTAGTTGGAGCCAGAGCCTAAAGTACTGTAGTTGGAGCCAGAGCCTAAAGTACTGCAGTTGACAGTGATGTTTGTAATCAAAGTTATATATAGCATGGCTCTAAAAGACTGGGAAACAGCTAGTTGGTGCAAACAGCTATTCAAATAGCCTATGAGTTGTTAAATAGACTGTAGCATGTCTGCCTACAGGCCTTTATAAGGTTGTTCACTATGTTTCATAAAGTTTAGACCACATTGTGTGTACTATCCAGCCCAATACTGTAGTTATACAATATTGGTTTTCCTCTCTGTGCCTTGTGTGACTGGATTACCATAATGCCATATTTGCTTGCAACTTTACAATCAAATTTGATTTGTCACACTTCTCAACAATGCAGAGAGAGAAAAAAAAGAGAAATAAAACAGGTAAACAATAAAAGTAATAATAAATACACAATGAGTAAAAGTGTTCCCTGACCGGGAATCAATAGGATCATTATTACCGTCATGTTTGCATGGGTGACGCCACAGGCAGTACCATACAGGCAGTACCATACAGGCAGTACCATACAGGCAGTACCATACAGGCAGTACCATACAGGCAGTACCATACAGGCAGTACATACAGGCAGTACCATACAGCAGTACCATACAGCAGTACCATACAGGCAGTACCATACAGGCAGTACCATACAGGCAGTACCATACGGCAGTACCATACGGCAGTACCATACAGGCAGTACCATACAGCAGTACCATACAGAGGGAGTGATATAGCCAAGCACTTACACAAGACAGATAGCAAGTCTACTGAGAGGAGAGAACTACCTCTGGCTCACATTATCAACTTGATCAAATGGAAGCCTCTGATCTTCTCTGTGTGTGCATGTAGGTGTGTGTGTGTGTGTGTGTGTGTGTGTGTGTGTGTGTAATCGCACAATATGGCAAAGGCTTCTGTTTCGTTGCAAGTCTGTCTAATGCACACACCCATTTCCTTCATCCTGTGACAAGTCCAAATAAAGTCTTTAGGACAATTTATTCAGTATTGTATCAATTTGTCCATGTGACAGCCGGGAGGACTTGGAAACAAGAATTGCCAGTTTCTTCATTCAGTTTTAGGCCTCTAGATAACCTTCACAGTGAGCCAGCATTCAGACAGCTGTTTCAAGGAGATTCCCTGTTGCTTTTGCGGAATAGACCTCCACTGATGGGTGTTGCCCACTCACTCAACGTCTCCACTCAAGGCCCGTAGAACTCTGGACCTCGTTTCTCATAGCGTTCAGATTGTTGGAACCTTCTTACGACCAGTCTTTAGTAGCCAAGGTGCTTCCCAGAGCTTTCCTTAGTAACATGGCTCTTAAAAACCGGTGTACATCTACGAGGGATCCAGACCAATTGTAGAGCAGCCAAAGTGCATCGTTAGATACTTTTTTGCCCATCCATTAGATACTTTATTCACAGAACACCTCTGCAAAACATAGAATCTAGATCAGAACAAAGTTGACTACAAAGTTGCAAAAGTATTTGCAATTGTTTTTGCAAACAAGTGAAAGACAAAATGATGCTTCAAATGAAACCCGAGATGACTTCATTAAAAAAATAGCAGCTACATGGGGTTAGAAAGGCTATTTCATGTTCAATTAAATGAGTTCCATTTTGCAACTAAGCTACTGTCAAATTTTTGCCTCAATGTGTTATGATGTGTGACAACATGTGCCCAATCTGTCATTGAATTCATTATTATTGGGTAAGCATAATATGTCACCTCAATAGTGTATTTGAAGCAATAGGTGGTAATATCTCTCTAGGAGCTTATCCGTCATCAGTATTGTGGAATAGTTTGAATGTTAAGGTAAAATTTGAATGGAGAAATCTGATCAGAGATAAGTGCAGTTCTTTGGATCCTATTAGTATCAACACATGGCTTAGTGACACACTTAGTGACCGTTCTCTCTACGTACGTGTTTGGGAAACACTTAAAAAGTTGGCTCATAAATAATGACTCATCAGGTATGATCATTGTAATGCTTAAGTTAAATTGCAACTGGGAAACAAGGCCCGGGTCCTCTACAACACAGCAGCACACTAAAACCACTGACTTCAATACAACAGGGAGGGAACAGAGTCCCAACTCTACTTCCTTCACCCATTACAGCGCAAAGCCCAGTCCTCTTCCTGCTTGCTCTTTCTCTCCCATTATCGGCCTCCTTCTCTTCCTGACCCTCTCTCTGTACCTCTGCCCCCCTCTCTCTCTCTGAAGAGGTCACCCAGTAGGGGAGACTAGCAGAGGGGACTTGACTTTTAGCAGGAATGCATTCTTGGACAGGAACTGTGTGCTCCTGCTGTTGCCACAGCTTGCCAAACCAGCCGTTAAAGCTTTGAAGTGGAGATTGCGCAATCCCACTACTTCCCATAGCTCTACAGTAGGCCTGTGTGTGTGTTGCATGGCCTCTCAGGTCATTACTCAGCAGGGACGAGGACAGTAAATTATACAAGAGGAGGACAAAAGACAACAATAAGCCGGTTAAACCAGGTGTGGCTCTCGCTCAGAGGTGGAAACATTCAGCCATTCATTCAAGACTTCAGTTTCAATCTCTACTGAAAGCGACTGTACAGGTTTAGGCTAATGTTTAGGCTAGTGTAGGGTGTACTATCCAAGGTAGTGTAGGGTGTGTCCCAAATGCCACCAGTATTTATACTTGCACATCCTCATCTGCACATACATCACTCCAGTGTAAATTTCTAAATTGTAATTACTTTTCCACTATTGGCCTATTTATTGCCTTATCTCCTCACTTCATTTGCACACACGGTATASATATTTTTCTATTGCGTTATTGCCTGTATGTTTGTTTATACCATGTGTAACTCTGTTGTTTTTGTCACACTGCTTTGCTTCATCTTGGCCAGGTCGCAGTCGTAAATGAGAACTTGTTCTCAACTGGCCTACCTGGTTAAATAAAAGTGTTTCTTTTTTTTATTTTAATAATGGACTTTATTTTGAATCCAGATACTCTGGCTAATAAGGCAGTGACAGCAATATCTTCACAGCACAACTGTATGCAGCGTGACATTGCCTCTTAATTGTGCAATCTATTGTTGCATTCAGCAAGTCATTGTTTATCACAGAGTTATACATTACAACACTCAGTCACTGTGGTTGATAATTGTCTGGGCTCCACCTTTCTGCCTCTGCATGCCAGGCACATCCATTTTGCAAATGCAAAAGGCCCATATCAGACATACACTACAGTCAAATATATTGTACTTGTTTCGATAATTTAGCCTATAGTATACTTAAGCAATGAGGCCCGAGGAGGTGTGGTATATGGCCAATATACCACGACTATGGGCTGAATTAAGCGCGACGCAACACGGAGTGCCTGGATACAGCCCTTAGCCGTGGTATATTGGCCATATATCACAAACCCTCACGGTTCCTTATTGTTATTATAAACTGGTTACCAACGTAATTAAAGCAGTACAAATAAATGTTCTGTTATACCCGTGGTATACCACGGCTGTAAGGGCTCGAACCACCCAGTTTATAATAAGAAGTATAGAGGTAGCTAGGCAGAAGTTGAGAGTTATCCAGGTA
Organism: Salvelinus sp. IW2-2015; assembly: GCF_002910315.2. Classification (NCBI taxonomy): domain Eukaryota; kingdom Metazoa; phylum Chordata; class Actinopteri; order Salmoniformes; family Salmonidae; genus Salvelinus; species Salvelinus sp. IW2-2015. Next base: position 1,918,995 of record NC_036848.1, read on the forward strand.
TTCTATGTTTACTTGGATCATCCTATACTTGTAAAAAAAAAAAAAAACGAATACATTCTAGTCAAGTCAACTGAGCTGTGGCAGTTTTGATAGACCTGTGACATGAGAAAAGCTAAATGTCCTGGTTGTTATGCTAGATACTGTCACACCCGTTAGTTGGATTGTCAGAATACATCCAGTTAGCATTCAAGGCCTTTGCCACAACTAACAGTAGCTACAATTACAAACAAATGTACCCTCACGTAAGTATACGTGTGTTTTTTGATCTGGCTAACTACCTCGCTCAGTTGGCTAACTACCTAGTTCAGTTAGCTAGCTAACCAAAAAAATTATAATAAATGACAAGTGGCTGTCAAGCTGATAAAAAGAACATTTAAAAAAAGCCCCAAGACAACGTTAAAAATGGTCTAATGGCAATGCCGCGTAAAAAAAAAACGGGAACTCTGAAAATATGAGGTCAAATCATGACGTCACYGATCTTCAGGTCGAAAAGTCGGRGCTCTCGAAAGAGGCCCGAGATGGATAGAGTTCCTGTTAATCGATTTTCCCAGTCGGCGCTCGTTTTTTGCCTGTTCCCGTTTTTTTTGGAACACACAAAAAACGGAGATAATCCGAATTCCCATTTGTTTTTAACCCAGCATAATTTACGCTAGGTAATTAGCTAACTAGCTAACGTTAGCCATCTCAACTTTCTAAGGCAGTAAACGCGGCTAGAAAGTTGAGTTATCAATCGCTCGTCGGATAGTTCAAGACGAGAATAAAATGGGAATATAGTCGAATGGCAAAAAAATTGAATTTGTCCTGTGTTTGACTGTCACAACTTTCTATTGAAGCTAGCTGGCTAACTAGCTTCCTGCTGCTACGTGACGTCAAAGTGTTGGGTACGTGTCTCTTTCAAATAGGTAAACTCAAGAGTTTAGCTCGGATAGAGTGAAAATACTTACGCTTTATCAACCAATTCCCGGACTTTCCACATGTTCATCATTTTGGCTCTCTACAGCGGGGCTGTCCGCCTCAGTAACCTGTATTCCAAGCTCTCAAAACCCGATAGAGCGGAGCACTGTCACCGAAATCAAACCTTGAACCAAAGACAGTATACAGTATTTCTTCATCTGTGGATTTTATATGGCAGTTGGCAACCGTTTTAAAGCTGCATTACCGCCACCAACTGGACTGGAGTGTGGACCAGAGACAGTGAAGTTCTAATAATCCTACCCGATATTCTCGTCTCCCTAACGAAACGAAATACATAAATACTACCTCCCCTGAAGACGTCCCCAGCAGTTCACTTAATCCTGACTCTTCATTACTCTTCAAATCTAATAACAATCGCTCCCTTTCTCTTACATATTTCTGGCACTGAAATAGAACATGTTTCACTGTCTCCATCTCCTCTTGACCGTCACACACACAGTCGGATGTTTCCCCACCAATTTCAATGTACTATTGAGCCTTGTGTGYTCCAGTCTCAGCCTTGAGATTACAGGTTCCTCCATTCTCTCTCGGCCTGAGGACCCCCCTGCCCCCACCTTTTCCTGGGTTTTATACGTGTATCTTCCCTTTCTCTCCCTGTTCCACAACTCTTGCCATTTGTTTTTAACCACTGTTCTTATTAAAACCCCTTGGCTTCTGCTTTACTGATTGATAATTCCATCTCAACATTAGGATGTTTAAGTGGTGGCTTGGCGATAACATCCACCTCCTCATTCCGCTCTACTCCCATATGAACTGGTACCCAGAGGAACATCACAAATACCTCCATCTGTTTCACCCTATACAATCACTGCAGAACCTCATACAATACATCCTGTCGGCTCTGATACACAAATTATTTTAAGCTCATCAGTGCTGCACAGGAGTCGGAGCAGATGACTACTCTGTCTGGCCTCACCTCCACTCACTCTGCAGCCAATAGTATGGCCAACAACTCCATTGCGTAAACAGATACATTTACCGTTGCTATTTTTGTCCCTGCCAATTTAAACTCAGGAACACTAAAAGCTCCACCTGTCCTTCCTGTTTTAGGGTCCTTAGGTCCATCTGTGAATATATTAAAGAAAGCATAGTATTGTGTTGTTAAATGTTCACTTACAGCTGAATCGACTCCTTCCTCAACATCTCTTACCCTCTAGATCTATCACTGGATGAAGGAGAAACCAAGGTGGGATAGCAGGGATAACCACAGAGGGGCTAAGTATGAACACTGGAAAATGATTCACCTCTTTTAAGGCAGGGGGCATATGCAGTCATGCATTGGACAGGTTACTACAGAGATGTCCTTGTAACGTCACGAGGAAGAAGATATGCGTAGATCAAAATAGGATATGTAGTTTTCTCTGTGAGTATAAGGAGAAAGTATCACTTTTGGATTGTGTTTTATGAAATGAATTAGCCATGCATTCAACAGTTAAGTGGTGCTAAATCAGATAATTACATTACCAACCAAGAGGGAAAATATTTGTTTTAAAGACATTGATTCCAATATACATAATCTATATTCTAGAAAATATTGTTTTCTCTTGACTTCTTTTTTCATTGAATTTGACTTTCGAATAAAATAACCACAAATATCAAATGGAACCATTTGTAGCCTAAATTAGTTCCCAAATCATTTAAAATGACAGAAACTGCCCAGACAATTGCCATAATTGATACATTCCATAACTTCAGCAGATACTGCATGATCAGAATATCCACCCACTGTTCTGGAGAGACAGGGGATGACATCCTAACCCAACCCTGGCCTCAACCGCAACCCTAACCCTAGCTTCATGTCCACCTTCGGGTTCAACCCAACCCTGGCTTGAAGGAAAGTTGAAAATACGTAATTTATAGACGTCTATGATTGGTTCAGATTTGGTCATGTAGGCCAGCAGTAGAATTCTATGAATGCCCATTTACAGTACCACTCAAAAGTTTGGACACACCTACTTATTCCAGGGTTTTTCTTTATTTTTTAAAAACTATTTTATACGTTGTAAAATAGTAGTGTAGACATTAAAACCATGAAATAACACATGTGGAATCATGTAGTAACCAAAAAAGTGTTATTTTATATATTTTGCATTTGAGATTCTGCAAAGTTGCCACCCTTTGCACACTCTTGGCATTCTCTCAACCAGTTTCATGAGGTAGTCAACTGGAATGCATTTCAATTTGACAGTTGTGTCTTATTAAAAGATAATTTGGGGAATTTCTTCCTTTCTTAATGCATTTGAGCCAATCAGTTGTGTTGTGACAAGGTGGGGGGTATACAGAAGATAGCCCTATTTGGTAATAGACCAAGTCCATATTATGGCAAGAACAGCTCAAATAAACAAATAGAAACTAGTTGCAAGTTGAAACACTGAGTTGAAAGTGAAAAAAATGGTCTAAAGAAAGGGAGATGTCATGTGTACGTACCTGGAGTGTCATGTGTACATACCTGGAGTGTCATGTGTATGTACCTGGAGTGTCATGTGTATGTACCTGGAGTGTCATGTGTATGTACCTGGAGTGTCATGTGTATGTACCTGGAGTGTTTCATGTGATGTACCTGGAGTGTCATGTGTATGTTACCTGGAGTGTCATGTGTATGTACCTGAGTGTCATGTGTACGTACCTGGTGAGTGTCATGTGTATGTACCCTGGAGTGTTCATGTGTATGTACCTGAGTGTCATGTGTACGTACCTGGAGTGTCATGGTGTAGTACCTGGAGTGTCATGTGTATGTACCTGGCAGTGTCATGTGTATGTACCTGGAGTGTCATGTGTATGTACCTGGAGTTCATGTGTATGTACCTGGAGTGTCATGTGTACGTACCTGGAGTGTCATGTGTATGTACCTGGAGTGTCATGTGTATGTACCTGGAGTGCCTGAGGGTGGCCCTGTTACTAATTACTTAAGGTGTTCATCTGTACTTGCACTTGACCCGTGACATCGGATAAACATTGTTCTTCTACCCACATCCCTGTCTCAGTGTGATAATATATTACAGCTACATTAGCTAACGTTGGCTAGCTAGCTGACAAAGGACTTGTGGGCTGAAAGTTTTTCCCCATACAAAACAAACTCATCAAATATGATACAATATTGTGTAAAACATTGAATTTGTAGACTTTATGCCCCCTTTTTCCCATGTTTTAGACATGAGGCGTGACATGCGGAACATCAGGCTCACCCCATGAGAAGCAGTGCCTGATCMACGCYACCCTCAGCMAGGAGATCTGCTGGAGGTGATGTACTGTCTCTCTCACTCTGGGGGTAAAACATCATTTAAACATCAAATATAAATTCTGACTGTGCCCATGATAAACTGCAATGTGAATTGTGTTGTATTACGAAAGTGAATAGATTGGATGTATATAGCCTATTATAGGAGCCTATTACAGGAGCCTATTGTTTGTGTATGATCTTTTTTCATTGTTCACTTGTTTTTCAACAATGTCAGGTACAGACAGGAATTACTGGGGCCTTCAGCAAGTAAGACACAGGGAGTAAGAAATMATTTGATCATCACAGATATAAATTCCCACTGTGCCCATGATAAAGTTAACAATACCAAACAAAAATATAAATGCAACGTGTAAAGTTTTGGTCCCATGTTTCATTAGCTGAAATAAAAGATCCCAAAAATGTTCCATTATGCACAAAAAGCTTATTTCTCTCAAATTTTGTGCACAAATTTGTGTACATCTGTTAGTGAGTATTTCTCTCCTGTTGGCACGTCTCTACAGGTGACCAGGAGATTCTCTCTACCACATGCGAATGCCTCCGTGGCGTTCATAAGTGTAGTCACGCAGCTGCATTTGGCTATTTTGTGGTTCACAACATATCTGCTGACGGATGTGGAATGGGATTGGAGAAGCCAGCTTGCCCAACTAGGTGCAGTCGTGGAGGACATGTACCTGGCTGAAGACCACAACCGTCTGTCCTGAGAGCCCACAGAGGAGGATGTTCAGTGGCTAAGGAACCGTCTCTGGGCAGGTTCAGTGGAATGTCATGGCTCCTTGAACCTGAGCCAGAACAAACCGCTACCTCCCTGTCATCCCTGTCTGTACCGAACATTGGCACCATCATGAGAACCATACATAAACATGCCTCCGGGAAGATCATCCTTACTGGCACCAGGTCCAAGAAAACCTGGAACATCTGCTTCGTCATTGTGTTGTCCACAAAAGCCTCTATCACCGTCCCCATCCAGCGTAACAACCTCTGACCGACTCATATTGCTCCTCCTGTCAGCACCTTTTTCAGAGAAACAATGGTCCAAAATATTCCACATGCTCGCAGAATAGTTATATTACATACAAGTTTTGCTCAAAATAGCCAAATAAAGTAATGTATACTGAACAAAAATATAAACGCAACATGCAACATTTTCAAAGACTTTACTGAGTTACAGTTCATATAAGAAAATCAGTCAATTTAAATAATTAGGCCCTAATCTATGGATTTCCCATGACTGGAATACAGATATATATCTTTTTTTAAAGGTAGAGGCGCGGATCAGAACCTGTCAGTTCTGATGTGCAGCGCAACATCTCCTCGGCATAGAGTTGATCAGGCTGTTGATTGTGGCCTTTGGAATGTTGTCCCATTTCTCTTCAGTGGCTGTGCGAAGTTGCTAGATATTGGCGGGAACTGGAACATGCTGTCGTAATCTTCGATGCAGAGCATCCCAAACATGCTCAATGGGTGCCATGTCTGAGTATGCAGGCCATGGAAGAACTGAGACATTTTCAGCTTCCAGGAATTGTGTACGATCCTTGTGACATGGGGCCATCATTATTCATGTTGAAACATGAGGTATGGTGGAGGATGAATGGCACGACAATGGGTGTCACGACTTCCGCCGAAGTTGGTTCCCTGCCTGTTCGGCGGTGCTCGGCGGTCGTCGTCACCGTCCTACTAGCCGCCACCGATCCCTTTTTCGTTTGTCTGTTTGTTTTGTCTTGTTAGTTTCACCTGTGTTTCTGTTTTCGGTTAATGAGCTTCCCTATATGTAGTAGGTAGACCCGCCCTTGTTGTGCGGGATTGTCTTTATGTTACGTGTGTGTGTTTAGGTAGAGGTGTGTCGTGTCTTTGCTATCGTTAAATTGAAGACTTATAGTTTTTATCAAAGATTCCTGTAATTAGGAATTACGCTATCAGTTGAGTAATAACGTAACTAATTAACTATGAATTCGAGGGCACCAGGGAAAGTTATTAGATTACAAAGTTTAATTTCCCAATATAACCTTTCAGATATTTTCATATCTGATCAATAGTCTTCTGATTAATGATTTATTTATTTTTACCTCACGTTAGTCTCATTCCAAACGTCGTAAATTGTTGATTATCTGCACGAACCCAGTCTTCACTATGGTCATCCATACATCAATTGTCTTAAATCATTTATTTATTACTAACTAATTAATTCACAGAATGCATAAACAAACAACAAACTTAAAAAGGGTTACATGAAATGGAGAAATATGCCCTAGTGGCTGAACCGGATAGCTTGTTAGACAAAGGGAAAATGGCGTTCGACTAAAGATTCACTACAGAGTCCATAATTATACAATTGACATGCTAATCCTTACACATGAACGCTCACTCATTCGGGAACAATTGCAATCAATATATATATAGTTACGCTCGGTGTGTGTCGTCTTGATCGTGGGAGAGAATTCGTTTTGGTTGGAGTTCCTTCTGTCCCGTTATTGTGGATAGTTCAGAGTGACATTCGTCATAGAATGGATGTTTCGGCGGTTGTCTTTCTTCGCGTTCAATGATATCGAATTCCTAGCTGCAGACTAGTAGTCAATATCAAAACTTGTTATTATTCATATAAGAGTTTAACCACGTGGTATGGTTAAAGATTCAGCAATGTTAACTTAACCTTCGTTCTCCCTATGGAGAGAAAACATGGTCTAATGGTAATTTCTCAGAGTCGACTTTTATTCAGATAGCAGGAAGGGGCGGTCCTTGTGTCTGACCCAACTGGCTCAGGGGCGGGTCCTCGGGTTTAGTTCAAATCAAAAAGGTATTTGTATTTTCATATTACACATTATACAAACAGTATCATACTCACTCATTCATTTATACAACAAACAGATGTAAACCTCATATCTGAGGTTATTATATAAACAGCGGTATGGTAATGTAGTCCCATAGTCTCTCATGAGTTTCCCACGTGGTGGCCAATGGGCATGTTAATAGCTGGACTCCCCACCGATCTTTTATACTTTTGCAGGAACCGAAATATGTTCGTACCTCAAGTTCTGTGA
>NC_036848.1:1930087-1939173 GCF_002910315.2 Salvelinus sp. IW2-2015
CCCTTGGAGTTCTCGATCTTCATATAGCGCCTCCTGATCCCGCACCTTCTCTAGGAAAGACCAAAATTGTCTCCATACACAATTATACCACACTGAACATTTTATATATATTACATACAAGTTTTGCTCAAAATACCAAATAATATAGTATACTGAACAAAAATAAAACGCAACATGCAACTATTTTCAAAGACTTACTAGTACATTCATATAAAATCAGTCATTTAAATAAAAATTACCAGATCTACTATGATTTCACAGACTGGAATACAGATATATATTCTTTTTTAAAGTAGAGCGGGATTCAGAACCTCGCCATGAACTGTAGTCCGCCATCTCCTCGGCATAGAGTTACAGGCTGTTGATTGTGGTCCCTTTGGAATGTTTCCCATCCTTCTCAGTGGCTGTGCGAAGTTGCTAGATATTGGCGAACTGAACATGCTGTCGTAATCTTCGATGCAGAGCATCCCAACATGCTCAATGGGTGCCATGTCTGGTATTGCAGGCACGATGAAGAACAATGAGACATTTTCAGCTTCAGGAGTGTACAGATCCTTGTGACAGGGCCAATCATTATTAGGCGGAAAAGTGATGGTGGCGAGGATGGATGCAGCAATGAGGTCCGACCTTCCGCCGAGTTTGTTCCCTCCGAATTTCGTTGCCGGGTGTCGCTCGCGTCTGTCCGTCTTCACCGTCCTACTAGCCGCCACCGATCCTTTTCGTGTTGTCTGTTTGTTTTGTCTTGTTAGTCACCTTCGTTTTCGGTTAATGAGCTTCCCTATAGTAGTAGTAGGACCCGCCCTTTTTTGTGCGGGATTGTCTTTATGTTTACGTTGTGTGTTTTATTTAGTAGAGGTGTGTCGTGTCTTCTATCGTTAAATTGAAGACTTATAGTTTTTATCAAAGATTCCTGTAATTAGGGATTACGCTCAGTTGAGTAATAACGTAACTAATTAACTATGAATTCGAGGGCACCAGGGAAAGTTATTAGATTACAAAGTTATAATTTCCCAATATACCTTTCAGATATTTTCATATCTGATCAATAGTCTTCTAGTAATGATTTATTTATTATCCTCACGTTAGTCTCATTCCAAACGTCGTAAATTGTTGATTATCTGCACGAACCCAGTCTTCACTATGAGTCATCCATACATCAATTGTCTTAACATTTATTTATTTACTAACAATTAATTCACGAAATGCATAACAAACAAACAACTTAAAAAGGGTACATGAAATGGAGAAAAATGCCCTAGTGGCTGAACCGGATAAGCTTGTTAGACAAAGGGAAAATGGCGTTCGACTAAGAATTCACTTACAGAGTCCATAATTATAACAATTGACATGCTAATCCTTACACATGAAATGCCACTCATTCGGGAACAATTGCAATCAATATATATATAGTTACGCTCGGTTTGTGTGTCGTCTTGATCGTTGGAGAGAGTTCGTTTTGGTTGGAGTTCCTTCTGTCCCGGTTATTGTGGATAGTTCAGAGTGACATTCGTATTTAATAGAGATCCGTTGTCTTTCTTCGCGTTCAATGATACGAATTCCTAGCTGCAGACTGTAGTTCAATATCAAAACTTGTTATTATTCATATAAGAGTTTAACCACGTGGTATGGTTAAAATTCAGCAATGTTACCTTAACCTTCGTTCTCCCCATGGAGAGAAAACATGGTCCATGGTAATTTCTCAGAGTCGACTTTTATTCAGATAGCAGGAAGGGCGGTCCTTGGGTGTCTGACCCAACTGGCTCAGGGCGGGTCCTCGGTTTAGTTCAAATCAAAAAGGTATTTGTATTTTTCATATTACACAATTATACAAAACGTATCATACTCACTCATTCATTTTATACAACAAACAGATGTAAACCTCATATCTGAGTTATTATATAAACAGCGGTATAATGTAGTCCCAAAGTCTCATGAGTTTCCCACGTGGTGGCCAATGGGCATGAATAGCTGGACTCCCCACCGATCTTTTATACTTTTGCAGGAACCTGAAATATGTTCGTACCTCAAGTTCTGTGAGGTGGGAGAAAATTCCTTTGTCCTGAAAGTTTACCCTCTCTCTTAATACTGTTGGGCCATGAGGAGATTCTCAGGAATTTACGACCTCTCTGTGACCCCAGCATGGGTTGAAGGGCAGGGAAGGCAGGGAGAGGGGGATGGGTTTGCAATACCCAAGCAGCGACGTCATGACAGTGTATTTATTTTTCTAATTACTTGGCACCCTGTTTTGGGTTATTTCAAGTTGTTCGCTGCGCCCTGTATGTTTGGGCTTATTTTCATTTTTGTGTGCTATAGTAAAGGAGCACTTTTCGCAATTGGAACTCTCTGCGTCTGATTCCTTCACCCACCTAGTCCCGCGTGACAATGGCTTCAGGATCTCATCCCAGTATCCTGTGCATTCAAATTGCCATCAATAAAATGCAATGTTGATCATTATCCATAGCTTATGGCGCACTCCAACCTAACCCCACACAGGGGCACACAATTACATCAGCAAACCACTCGCCCACATGACTCCATACACGTGGTCTGCATTTGTGAGGCCAGTTGGACGTACTGCCAAATTCTCTAAAACGACGTTGGAGGCGGCTTGTGGTAGAGAAATTAACATTAAATTCTCTGGCAACAGCTCTGGTGGACATTCCTGCCAATTGCATGCTCCCTCAACTTGCAATTTCTGTGTATTGTGTTGTGTGACAACATTTAGAGTGGCCTTTATTGTCTCCAGCACAAGGTGCACCTGTGTAAAGCTCATGCTGTTTGATCAGCTTCTTATATACCACACCTGTCAGGTGGATGGATTAGCTTGGAAAATGAGAATAGAGTGGTCACCTATAGAGACCTGCCAACAGGAAGTGGTCACCTATAGAGACCTGCCAACAGGAAGTGGTCACCTATAGAGACCTGCCAACAGGAAGGATGTTAAGAGCTACATGCTTTTCAATGCTTGACTTTGAACACCTTGAAATGCATTTGTTGTAAGAAATGTGCTATATAAATAAAGTTTGATTTGATTGATGACATTACAGCTGTAGCATATTTAATAAACTGTACTTTTCAAAAGAGGACAAGTGCAGTTTCTCCATGAACTTTTCACTGATCATTTGGGATTTTCTCCCTTGACATATCAATCATATAGTGGGAAGGAACCTATACATCAAGACTATGTGAATGCATGTACCACTCTGAATAAATAAATACTGTGCCTTTGAAGATGTGTCTCTGGTCATGAAACTACAACACAGGCTGGATGGCTAAACAAAGTCCATTCTGAATGTCAATMGATTTTTAGATTCATTCTCCTCAATGACAACATTCTAGAACTGAGTTAATCACTCATCTAASTCTGGTATCTGGGGTTATCTGGTTAATGGTTATATAATTGATTAAGTGTCTCTTTCCTTGTAGAATGTTGATAGCTGTATAGAACATTGTGTTGTTAAGATGCTCAAAGTTAATAGCTACACTCACCGACACAGGATAAACGTTAACCCTCATGCTGGCCCAGACCATACCAGTAAGTTGCCCCTCACTATAGCTGCACTTCTCTACATGGCCAGACTTCTCAAATCAAATCAAACTTTATTTGTCTCATGCGCCGAATACAGTGTAGACCTTACCATGAAATGCTTACTTACAAGCCCTTAACCAACTGTACAGTTAAATAATAGTTAAGAAAATATTTACTAAATCAACTAAAGTAAATATGATTATTTTTTAAGTATAAGTAACACAATAACATAACAATAACGAGGCTATATACAGGGGGTACCGGTACCGAGTCAGTGTGTAGAGGTACAGGTTAGTTGAGGTAATTTGTACATGTTGGTACCGGTGAAGTGACTATGCATAGATAATAAACAGTGAGTAGCAGCAGTGTACCAAACAAATGGAGGGGGGGGTGGGTCAATGTAATAGTCCGCTGGGCATTTGATTAATTGTTCAGCGGTCTTATGGCTTGGTGGTAGAAGCTGTTATGGAGCCTTTTGGTCCTAGACTTTGCGTTCCTGTACTGCTTGCCGTGCGATAGCAGAGAAAACAGTCTATGACTGGGTGACTGGAGTCTCTGACAATTTTATGGCTTTCCTCTGACACCACCTTTATATAGGTCCTGGATGGCAGGAAGCTTGGCCCCAGTGATGTTCTGGATCGTACGCACTACCCTCTGTAGCACTTACGGTCAGATGCCGAGCAGTTGCCATACCAGCGGGTGATGCAACCGGTCAGGTGCTCTCAATGGTGCAGCTGTAGAACTTTTTGAGGCTGGGGACCATGCCAAATCTTTTCAGTCTCCTGCAGGGGAAAAGGTTTGTCGTGCTCTCTTTCACGACTGTCTTCGTGTGGTTCAAGGAACTTGAAACTCGACCCGCTCCGCCTGTTCGGCCCGCCTATTCCCGTAGTCCCACAATCAGCTCCTTTGTCTTGCTCACATTGAGGGAGAGGTTGTTTGTCCTGGCACCACACTCCCAGTTTTCTGACCTCCACCCTATAGGCTGCCTCATCGTTGTTGGTGATCAGGCCACCACTGTTGTGTCGTCAGCAAACTTAATTAGTGTTGGAGTCGTGTTTGGAGACGCAGTCGTGGGTGAACAGGAAGTACAGGAGGGGACTAAGTACACACCCCTGAGGGGCCCAGTGATGAGGATCAGCGTGGCAGACGTGTTGTTGCCTACCCTTAACACCTGGGGGAGGCCCGTCAGGAAGTCCAGGATCCAGTTGCAGAGGAGGACGTGTAGTCAGGCTTGGCTTAGTGATGAGCTTTGAGGGCATTATGTGTTGAACGCTGAGCTGTAGCCAATGAACAGCATTCTCACATAGGTGTTCCTTTTGTCCAGGTGGAAAGGGCAGTGTGGAGTGCGATTGAGATTGCGGCATCTGTGGATCTGTTGGGGGTATGTGAATTGGAGTTGGTCTACGGTATCCGGGAGGATGCTGTTGATGTGAGCCATGACCAGCTTTCAAAGCACTTTGGCTACCATGTGAGTGCTACGGGGCGGTAATCATTTAGGCAGATTACCTTGCTTCCTTGGACACAGGGACTATGGTGGTCTGCTTGAAATATGTAGGTATTACAGACTCAGCAGGGAGAGGTTGAAAATGTCAGTGAAGACACTTGCCGCGCAGCTTTGAGTACAAGTCCTGGTAATCCATCTGGCCCCGCGGCTTTGCGAATGTGACTGTTTAAAGGTCTTGCTCACATCGGCTACGAGAGCGTTATCACACAGTCATCCAAACAAGCCGGTGCTTTCCTCATGCTTCAGTGTTGGTTGCCTCGAAGCGAGCATAAAAGGCATTAGCTCGTCTGGTAGGCTCGCGTCACTGGGCAGATGCGCTCTGGGTTTTCCTTTGTAGTCCGTAATAGTTTTCAAGCCCTGCCACATCCGACGAGCGTCAGACCTGTGTAGTAGGATTCAATCTTGCTTGATGCGGATGTTGCCTGTAATCCATGGCTTCTGGTTGGGATAGTACGTACGTGGTTTCTCCACTTTTAATGCTCTTATACCAATCTTGAAAAATGCCATAAGGTCTGAAATAGACACCAAAGTTGACATACTGTACTAACAATTATCTAGCTAAGTAAAACCATAAAAAAAATCTGCTCTGCTAACTAGATAACTAAAGTGTATTCAGTGGCTAGCAAACAGAGACAGGGATGAGGAAAGTTAATGGATTGGACATCGGTCAGTATGGTACTAGTGAACGGTAGTTGACAGTGTCAGTTAGAAATGACATGCAGGAGCTTCCTGCAGGAAATGGTAGTCTTGCTGAGGTCTCTTCTTCTGTTCTAATTAGCATTCATTTTTTTTTGTAAATTGAGGCTAATATATTAATAAACTCACCTTGTCCCAGAGAGAATTACATGGCTACAAAACATCACGCCAGCTAAGCCTACACAAACCCAGACCTTATATGAAGTAGTTCTAAAATCCCAGATGCAAAATAATGAGGAAAAAATTATTGGAACCATTACCGGGTTTCCGCTAGGTTTTATGGGTATTATGATGGGTCCACTGTGTCGGACTATACCAGCTACCCAACTTTTTAGGAGTTATCGTGAGCCTATTTGCAATGTGTTACACATCAGGAAATGCAGAAGTATTTTCTTTATCGCTATGATCAGCTTGTCAAAAATATATGGATACAAACTTGAAACCACTGATCATGACAATGTGGTGAAACTCCTGGCAACAGTTGTGGTTGTCCATTCCATATTGTCCATTTTACTTTGACCTGTGCTGTTTTTAGGACATGATGTTAACTTGATAGATTTTTTATTTGATTGGGCAAATCAAATATCAAACATTTAGGTTAGGCTATTTGATTGGAGAAAGCGGCATGATGTAAAACTCTGTCTCAATACATTGTCATTCATTGTATCTCCAGCCTGTAAGCTACACAAAAGGCCACATACTCTTTCTACTATACTTGATCTGTTTCACCTGTCCTTGTGCTTGTCTCCAGCCCCCTCTAGGTGTGCCCATCTTCCCCATTATCCCTTGTGTATTATATCTGTGTTTTCTGTCTGTCTGTCTGTTGCCAGTTATCTTGTTTGTTCAAGCCTACCAGCGTTTTGACTCAGCTCCTGATTTTCCCTAGTCTCTCTTTTTCTCGTCCTCCTGGTTTTTGACCTTTGCCTGTCCTGACCTGTACCCGCCCGCCTGACCACTGCCTGACCTGACCCTGTACCCGCCCGCCTGACACTGCCTGACCTGACCCTGTACCGCCCGCACTGACCACTGCCTGACCTGACACTGAGCCTGCCTGCCGTCCTGTTCCTTGGCCCCACTACTCTGGATTATCGATCCCTGCCTGCCTTGACCTGTCATTTGCCTGCCCCTGCGGTTACAATAAACATGGTTACTTCACACAGTCTGYACTTGGGTCTTACCTTGATTCCTGATCTGTATGTGCTACATGATTTATGTTAGATGGTTTCTTTGAGGAACGTTGGTGGAGCRCCGCAGTGATGCGTCTCCCCGACAGCACCCTGGAGAGAAGCGCTAGGATTGGACAAGCAAATATTTTGCGCCGCTGCCTGCTTATCACAGGGCGGCATCAGCGCTCACCTAAAAAAACATATGCCACTGGTTGAGAGATGTTGTCGTTGTTTTTGGCCGTAATTCTGTGAGGTTTTATGTGTTGTTGTTGGAGGTGCGTCTTGGTCAGTTTAGCTAAGAAAAGGCCKAATGAGGGGGCTGGCTGTGCCTGGCCTCAACCACAACCCTAACATTAGCCTCATTCCACATCCTGGTTTAGCCCTGAGTGGCACAGTGGTCTAAGACACTGCATCTCAGTGCAAGAGGCGTTACTGCTGTACCTGGTTTGAATCCAGGCTGCATCACATCCGGCTGTGACTGGGAGCCCCATTGGCCCAGCATCGTCCGGGTTTGGCTGGGGTAGGCCGTCATTGTAAATAAGAATTTGCCTAGTTACATTTTTTTTTTTAAAGCCACAACCCTAACCCTAACCCCAACCCTAACCCTAACCCTAGCGTCATTTCCACATCCTGGTTCAACCCTAACCCTAGCGTCATTTCCACATCCTGGTTCAACCCTGGCCTCAACCTTGTGATTGCGTGCACACGTGTGTCTGTGAGAGAGCACCGTGAGAGAGAACCGTGAGAGAGCACCGTGAGAGAGAACCGTGAGAGAGCACTGTGAGAGAGAACCGTGAGAGAGCTCCGTGAGAGAGCACCGTGAGAGAGAACCGTGAGAGAGCACCGTGAGAGAGCACTGCCCTGTCAAGTTTGTTTGGGTGAAAATGCAGCAGCAGGCCTCTCTATGTTTCATGACATCCTACCCCTGGGAAAGCAGAAAACATCTCTGTCTCTCTCTCTATGTCTGTTTCTCTCTATTAGGACAACATAAAGAAAGAAAGAAAAGGAAAACTAACCATAAGACAGGAAAGAAATGGAGAAAACACATTTGAGAGAAAACAAGAGACAGCACTTAACAACCCAGAATGCACTGCACCCAAGGGAGCCACCTCAATTACCGCCTCACGTCCGAAGAGGAGAACTCTGCAAGAAATGATGGCTGAGATGGAGATGGCTGGGGGAGGTGTGTGTGTGAGAGAGAGACATAGAGAAAGAGACAGAGAGATCAACCAGCACTAAACCATGCTATACTCCTCTGGGAGGGTCTAAGTGGGAAGGGATGTTGTTCAGGGTGTGTGTGCGTGTGAGTATGTGCACAGCCATGAGTGTGTGTGTATGTATTGGGAAGTAGGGTTGGGGGGGTCTATTGAATCCTAAAATTGTGCTGAAAAAGTCTATCACTGAATATTTTTTGAAAATAACGGAGAAATCAACCCAATATACCAAGGTGTCGCTTTTCAAGTAAAACACTTGAAGACACTAATGTCCCCCCAGTTCCTATTATTCCTGGCAGYGGATGAATCAGATCCACATCTGATGATGTTGCCTGTCCGGTTTCAAATCTGCATTCAGAATGTTTCTCCTTCAGAAAATACTCTTTGTCCCCAAAACACTGCTTTTGGACATGTGACCCAATCTCCCTGTGTCGTCCTTTGATATGTGAGCACAAATAACTTTTAGACTTCCCAGAGAATGAAAACTGCTTTAAGATTGTTTAAAACATCTTATCTGACGTTCCTGTCAAAGTGTGGGACATTTTCAGGAATTACATTTTCATTGAACTGTAGAAATAGATGCAGAGTGAAGAGATGTAGTGGGAGGTTTTACCACTAGGGGGCAATGTGACTGTTCAGGTGGATGGAAATTATAGTTGCGAAGCCGAAGACTTGCCTAAAGCTAGATAAAACGGAACAATGAGGCTGTGTGTGTGTGTGTGTGTGTGTGTATGTGTGTGCATGCTTACGTGCCTGTGTGAGTGCGCATGCTTCCGTGTGTCTGTGTGTGAGTGTGTGAGTGTCGTTGATGACAGAGGGGAGAGAGTGTGTTGACACATAAGTTTCCATGACAAGTGTGGTCAGAACATCATCAGGGGGCCCGGAATTGAAAAACGAATACAGAAATAAATAAATAAATAAATGCATCCAACTCTCTCTCTCTCTCTCTCTCTCTCTCTCTCTCTCTCTCTCTCTCT
>NC_036848.1:1939935-1942136 GCF_002910315.2 Salvelinus sp. IW2-2015
ATTCCCTATATAGGGCACTACTTTAGATCCAGAGCCCTATTCCTATTTAGCTGCACGCTACTTTTAGACCAGAGCCCTATTCCCTATAGTGGCAACTATTTAGACCAGAGCCCTATTCCCTATATGGTGTACTACTTTAGACCAGAGCCCTATTCCCTATATAGTGCACTACTTTAGACCAGAGCCCTATTCCCATATAGTGCATAACTTTAGACCAGAGCCCTATCCCATATAGTGCACTACTTTAGACCAGACCCCTATGGGGTTAATGCACCATATAGGGGATATGCTGCCATTTGGACATTCCTCCTCTCTCCGATCGATCCAGTCCACTGGTTTAGAGTCCAGATGTTCTGTCTCTCTGGGTTTACTGGTTTAACTATAATTGATAATTGAATGTCTGTAAAGGAACAGATGCTTTTCAGGCCAGTGCAGACTGTGACTGGGTACACACACATAAGAAACACACACACCACACCACACACAACACCACACACACACACACACACACACACACAACAACACACACACACACACACACACACACACCACACATAAGAAACACACACACACACATAAGAAACACACACACACACCACACACACACAACACACACATAGAAAATGTTTGCGCATGCATTCAAACAAACAGCACACACACACAACACACACACACACACATACACAGGGGCCTGTCATTGCAGACAGGGTCAGAGACTATGTGATGTTGAGGGTTATATCGCCTGGGAAAAGGACCAAAAAATGGTCTCGCTGTGGGCTGCATCGGGGCCAACAAACGACATTAATTTAAACAGAGAGACACAACACACACTAACGCATGTGCGCATGCATGCACAAAATCCCCCCCCCCCCACACACACACACACACACACACACACACACACACAACAACACACACACACACACACACACACACACACACACACAGGGAGAGGGCCAGGAACTACATGGTGGACACACACACAGAGCGTTAAGTAAGAGCCAATGTTTCCAAACAGAGACGTTGTTTTTCTAATGACATTGTAAAAGAGAGAAAAAAAAACAGCACACAGACAGACGACAGACAGACACAGCAGACAGACAGACGACAGACAGACAGACAGACAGACAGACAGCAGACAGACAGACAGCAGACAGACAGAAAGACAGACAGACAGACAGACAGACAGACAGACAGAGCAAACAGACAGACAGACAGACAGACAGACAGACAGACAGACATACGAGAGTAGTACACTATATAGGGAATAGGGCTCTGGTCTAAAGTAGTACACTATATAGGGGATATGGTGCCATTTGGGAAGCACAATAGGAACATCAGCCACAGGGAGATTCTCAAGGATAGGACAGTGTGTCCAATCTGCTTTTTGGGTGAAGGTTTGCCAAAGGTTTTAAACCAGCAAGTCATAGGATAGGAAATGGTTGGATGTATGAGAAAAAAAAAAATGAGGAGGATAGGATAGGACAGAGGGATAGATANATAGGATAGAGGGATAGATACATAGAGGATAGGATAGAGAGATATGTAGAGGATAGGATAGAGGGATAGATAAATAGAGGATAGGATAGAGGGATAGATACATAGATAGGATAGAGAGATAAGTAGAGGATAGGATAGAGGGATAGATACATAGAGGATAGGATAGAGGGATAGATACATAGATAGGATAGAGAGATAAGTAGAGGATAGGAGAAGGAGAGGACCAAGGTGCAGCGTGGTAAGTGTTCATATTTTAATCCATCAACTGAACACTGAACAAAACAACAAAACGACAAACGAACAGTTCTGTAAGGTGACGACACACAAAACAGAAAACAACTACCCACAAACACAGGTGGGAACAGGCTACCTAAGTATGGTTCTCAATCAGAGACAACGATTGACAGATGCCTCTGATTGGGATCCATACCAGGCCAAACACAGAAATACAAAACATAGAACAAAACATAGAATGAAAAACATAGAATGCCCACCCCAACTCACGCCCTGACCAAACCAAAACAGAGACAAAAAAAAGGAACTAAGGTCAAAACGTGACATAAGTAGAGGATAGGATAGAGAGATATGTAGAGGGTAGGATAGAGAGATATGTAGAGGATAGGATAGAGGGATAGATACATAGAGGATAGGATAGAGGGATAGATAAATAGAGGATAGGATAGAGAGATATGTAGAAGGTA
>NC_036848.1:1942791-1967791 GCF_002910315.2 Salvelinus sp. IW2-2015
AGGATAGGATAGAGGGATAGATAAATAGAGGATAGGATAGAGAGATATGTAGAGGGTAGGATAGAGAGATATGTAGAGGGTAGGATAGAGAGATAAGTAGAGGATAGGATAGAGAGATATGTAGAGGATAGGATAGAGGGATAGATAAATAGAGGATAGGATAGAGGGATATGTAGAGGATAGGATAGAGGGATATGTAGAGGATAGGATAGGAGGATAGATAAATAGAGGATAGGATAGAGGGATATGTAGAGGATAGGATAGAGGGATAGATAAATAGAGGATAGATAGAGAGATAAATAGAGGATAGGATAGAGGGATAGATAAATAGAGGATAGGATAGAGAGATAAGTAGATGATAGGATAGAGGGATAGATAAATAGAGGATAGATAGAGAGATATGTAGAGGGTAGGATAGAGGGATAGATAAATAGAGGATAGGATAGAGGGATAGATAAATAGAGGCTAGATAGAGAGATAAGTAGAGGATAGGATAGAGGGATAGATACATAGATGATAGGATAGAGGGATAGATAAATAGAGGATAGGATAGAGGGATGGATACATAGAGGATAGGATAGAGGGATAGATACATAACAGTAAAGACAACAATGTTTAGGTCCTGTGAAATGCTTCTGTGGAAAATTCCTTGATARCTGGAGAAGGATGGATAGAGGGAGGAGAGGGTTGGAGGGAGGGAGCGAAGGAAAGAGAGACAGAAGGAAGACTAAAGCTCACCGTGTGTGTTTGTGTGTTTGTGTGTTTGTGTGTTTGTGTGTGAGTGTGTTTGTGTGTGAGTGTGTGTCAATAGAATGCCGAACTTTAATTTCACCATTTTGTACACAGAAAATACCCACCAAAAGGAAAATTGGCTACGTGTTATAATTGTTTTTACAAAAAAATGCATCATATTCATTATATTCATTTTGGTATCAATCCACATGTGAAAAAAWTAGAGGTTGGACAGGCACATTAGCGTTAACACATCTGTTAAGACCATTACAGGTAGGCAGTAGGAGTGTGTGTGCGTGTGTGTGTTTATAATGCAGCAGAAATGATCCAGGTGATGAGTTAGTGTTGTCATTAGAGTGATAGGATCCAGTTATACCTTGCATTAGGGAAATTATTCTGTACCAAGAGAACTCCACCAGTGATGTAGGGAGGCAGTAGAACAGTGAAACATAGGCTGTTTCCCAAAAGGCCCCCTACTGCCTTTATAGAGCCCTATGGTGGACACCCTACAAGCCCTATAAGGGCTTGTGAGGCATCTGTTTCTCAAACTAGACAATCTAATCTACAGCGTTGACAGTGCTACTGAGAGTAGTACATTGTAAGAAAGGCCCATGTTCTGAATTCTGTCGCTATACATTTCRAAAGTGCTGAACAAATAGTTATATTGACTACGTCCATTAATAAATTCAAACGATATACTGTATGTGAGGCTCTTGATTATATCTTTGATCATGACACCGGTGAGGAGGAGTGTCACGGCCTGACCTTAGAGAGCCGTTTTATTTCTCTATTTGGTTAGGTCAGGGTGTGATTTGGGGTGGGCATTCTATGTTGTCTATTTCTTTGTTTTTGGCCGAGTATGGTTCCCAATCAGAGGCAGCTGTCTATTGTTGTCTCTGCTTGGGAATCATACTTAGACAGCCCTTTTTCCCACTTTCTGTTGTGGGATCTTGTTTTTGTTAGTTGCTGGTTTAGCGCTACTATACTTTACGTGTCGTTTATCTTTCTTGTTTTTTTGGTGTTCATTTAATAAATTCAAAATGTACKCCTACCACGCTGCACCTTGGTCTCATTCCGACGACAGCCGTAACAAGGAGAGAGTCCTTGTTAAACTTTGACACAAAGTAGTCTGTGATAAATAGCACAATATGTTTCATGGGAGTATTTGTTATAGTCAAAATAATCCATACATTATGTTTTTYTACTCAAAAACGAGTTGTTTGAGCTCAGGTCAATGAGGCCTACATGCCATAAATAGCAAATAGAAGTTCAAAACTTGTAATGTTCACAAGAACTTAAGTTATAAAAAGATCTAACACAACATTAGGTGATAATATATTTATTATTATGGATTTATAATCAGCTATAATGGGGTGGTCATTTTGGGCCGGGAACACAGGATTAATTAACATGAAACAAACACAACAGGAGGCTTAAGCAAGTCAGCCATATCAGCTATGTTTTTTTTAAAGGCAGTAAATGAGGCTGAATGAACTGTTTTGCTGCCAGAMAAGGCTCYGCTGWTAGCCAGGTGTAGYAGTGGTAAGGTGTTGGGACTGCTKTTGGGAYTCTGCTGTWKGGACAGCTTTATGTAGGCCCTAACAGTTTGTGGGCACCGTTTGTTGCCATTATAKTGAAATTCATGTATTGTTTAGTGTTGTGGCTTTGCTGGCATGCATCMCATATTTTTATTTTTTGCCCCACCAAGATTTACATGCTAAAATCGCCACTGAAAATAATTGATATCTGTATCRCCGTAGACTACACCATTGCTGGCTTCCTTACCTCCAAGCGTTTATTCAAGTTGGATATTATTTGGATGCCGACAGCAGTCRCACCATTGGAAGACATAGCTTGGACTGTAGCCTACAAAAACCTTTTCCGGCTCTTTTCCCGCGAYCCATCAAACACATYTGGTGTGTCATCATAGTGGTCTCTGACTTGTGGTCAGACTCTCTCAGTTGGAACAAACTTACAACTGTGCCTTTTTTCAATGCTGATTTGAGAAGTGTCAAAGATTTTTTTCCCGCAAACATCCTTTCTGAATATAAAAGTAATCCTCGGAGTAATCATATAGGTTTTCAAAAGTATCTGGAATCTGATTACAATATTTTTGCTCGTAACGCAACGGATAACAGTTACTGTTTTTTTGTAATCCCTTACATGTAACGGATTACATGTAATCCATTACTCCCCAACCCTGCACACACTACCCCTGTAGCTCCATTAGCTGGAGCTAATTATCAGAGCAAAGCCATTTGGCCTACAACGCTATCTCTCTCTTTTATTTGTCTCTGTCTCTCCCTCTCATTATCTCTCTCTCTTTTTCTCTCTCTCTCCTATTTTATAAGAGAAATAAGGTGATACTTTATCTGGCTTGGAGCTACAGGTGTGGCGTGCAAAGACGGAATGAAGAGGGATCTCTGTAAGGAGGGATGGCAGTGAAAAACAAAGAGGAGACGGAGGTAGAAAGTAGGCTATGTTAATTAAAGTACCCAGGAAAAATTGAAATGTAACAAAGGAACCAGTTTTGGAACGAAGGACAATATCAATCGAGTCATATCAATTAAAAGCTGGAACAATGTTTACATTCTCCAGGGGAACAGACAGAGGCTGGTTCAAACTGGTGAAGGCCAGAGGAACAGACAGAGGCTGGTTCAAACTGGTCAAGGCCAGGGGAACAGACAGAGGCTGGTTCAACTGGTGAAGGCCAGGGGAACAGACAGAGGCTGGTTCAACTGGTGAAGGTTGAGGAAGAGAAAGTTGATTAACAACCAGCTGAAATTTGTATGCTAATCTACTTTATCGTCATGTTTTTATGAAGAGGGCCTGCAACTCTGAATTAGCATGCACACGCTCATTATATTATCAATTATCCAAACACTGTTCATAAAATTAATTGAAAATGAACCAAACAAAAATAAAACCCGTATTTGCATATATTCAAAAAAAGCAGATATGGTCCCCTGGGGTTGGTTAATATGTCAGAGGCATGCTAATAAGCAAACTAATATGCTAAATATTTGACCCGTGCAGAGCCGAGCCTAAACAAGGTGACTTTGCAGCTCTAACATGAATATGTCTGTTTTAGAAGAGTTGAAACACCCTGGCAAAATGACCATGTTTGGCTTGTATTTATTTARCTGAGCAGTAGAGGCCAGTAGATAACTACTGATTGTAGATTTGTTAGGCTAAGTCCCAAATGGAACACTATTCTCATAGGGTTTGTGTCAAAAGTTGTGCACTATATAGGGAATAGGCTACCATTTGGGACGTAGACCAGTGTTCTCAGTGCCCTTAAAGGTGGAATCCTTAATGGTGAAACAGCCACAGTCCATTTGCGATATTACAACAACAAAGAAGTTACTGCAAACATCGAACGCTGTTTGTTTTTTCCCCTCGGACATCATTGCGCGTGCGATAGAACAGCAGAAAATATACTGGCGTTTTTTTGTTGCACAACGCTCCTCACCTCCGCTTCGTCAACAAAACAAAACCATAACAACGTCCATGGGGTGGACAGTGGCGTTGTTTCCCCTACTGCGGATGCCATCTTTAAAACATTGATCCAGCTCCAGACATGTTAACTCCAATATAAACATGATAATAAAGTAATCCCACTCTGTGTGGCAGCCAGCCTGCGTTGTTTGTCCTTTATTACACTGTTAACCAGAGACAAGCCATATTCTACTATTCTCAGTACATTCAATATGCCTTCATACAAATGTAATGACCCTTAAATGAACCATCCTATTTCCACCCTTATTCTCCTCAGCCTGATACGCATCAACATGAGCAGCACGTGTTAGGTTATGGAGTGACAGTTTTATAATTCCATCGCCTGGGCGAATAAGCCATTTCTGTATTTGTTTATGCACAGCGGCCGTTTCCTTTGAATAACGGCCTAATAATAGGCCTACTGTATACTCAGGCATGCTGGCCTGCATTCCAGCACCCTGACAGATGTTTAGTGTCCACTCCTATGCCTAACAATAAATATATGCAGTACCAGTCAAAAGCTTGGACACACCTACAAATTCAATGGTTTTTTATTATTTGTATTATTTTTCCTACATTGTAGAATAATAGTGAAAACATCAAAACTATGAAATAACACACATGGAATCATGTAGTAACCGAAAAAAAGTGTAAAACAAATCATAGTTTATATAGTTTATATTTGAGATTCTTCAAAGTAGCCACCCTTTGCTTGATGACAGCTTTGCACACTCTTGGCATTCTCTCAACCAGTTTCATGAGGTAGTCACATGGAATGCATTTCAATTAACAGTTGTGCCTTGTTAAAAGTTAATTTGTGGAATTTATTCATTTTTTAATGCATTTGAGCCAGTCAATTGTGTTGTGACAAGGTGGGGGGGTATACAGAAGATAGCCCTATTTGGTAAAAGACCAAGTCCATATTATGGCAAGAACAGCTCAAATAAGCAAAGAGAAAYGTGAAGTTCAGTCAGTTCAGTCAATGTCAAGAACACCTGGAAGCGCTTTCTAAAGGACACCAATAAGAAGAGACTTGCTTGGGCCAAGAAACACGAGCAATGGACATTAGACCCGTGGAAATCTATCCTTTGGTCTGATTAGTACAAATTTGAGATTTTTGGTTCCAACCGCCGTGTCTTTGTGAGACGCAGAGTAGGTGAACGCATGATCTCCGCATGTGTGGTTCCCACCGTGAAGCATGGAGGAGGAGGTGTGATGATGTGGGGGTGCTTTGCTGGTGACACTGTCTGTGATTTATTTAGAATTCAAGGCACACTTAACCAGCATGGCTACCACAGCATTCTGCACTTACACGCCGTCCCATCTGGTTTGCCCTTAGCTGGTTGAGACAATGACAAGAGTGTACAAAGCTATAATCAAGGTAACGGGTGGCTACTTTGAAGAATCTAAAATCTAAAACATATTTTGTGTCAGAGTCCTTGAAGAACAGTGGGTTGGAGTCAGGCGCAGAGAGCAGAGGGTTCGAATAAATGTATATTTATTCCCGAAAAAAAACGGTCACGCCACAAACACAAGGCGCATAAACTGACCGGCCCATACACAGGACCCAAAATGTCCGGGAAAACAGAATATAAACKAACATCCACAACCTAACAGAAAAACAACCCTGCACAAACCTAGGCGGAGCTAACAGGCTTAAATAGACAACAATCAAGAAACACAATAAGGAACAGGTGCAACTAATAAGACCAAACGAACAGAAAAGGAAAAAGGGATCGGTGGCGACTAGTAGACCGGCGACGACGACCGCCGAGCACCGCCCGAACTCCTTCGGTGGGAGTCGTGACATTTTGATTTGTTTAACACTTTTTTGGGTTACTACATGATTCTATATGTGTTATTTCATAGTTTTGATGTCTTCACTATTATTTTACAATGTAGAACACTTGAATGAGTAGGTGTGTCCCAACTTTTGACTGATACTGTACACATTCTTATTGATGTTATGAGCTGTGTTGTTAGTCGATCCATAGTTGATATCCCTGCTCTACGTCATGTTTASTTGGTACTGCAGCAGAGGTAGCAGGGTAGGGTTGTAGATATTGAGTTGTAGAATGTGGGGTGCCACAGAGAGGAACGCTCTCCCACTTCCTGGTTACATAATTCAGGACCCCCCATTGGACGAATTGTGTATTGTGATGTAAGAGGCCTGACACAATACAGAGAAACACCACTACTACTGTACGACATGATTTATATCTACTATAGCAAATCATTTTGGGTCTCGCTGAATTGGGTTCCTATGCAGTTATGTTACACTAGATCTATAGCATGCCTTCTGATGGASAATGGGTGTGTGTGTGTGAGTGTGTGTGTGTGTGTGTGTGTTTGTGTGTGTGTCTCACGTTTGTATGTGTGTATACAGTGCCTTCGGAAAGTATTCAGACCCCTTCCCTTTTTCCACATTTTGTTACGTTACAGCCTTAGTCTAACATTGATTACATTTTATTTTCCCTCATCAATGTACAACAATACCCCATAATGACAAAGCAAAAAATTGGTTTTATACATTATTGGACATGATTTGGAAAGGCACACACCTGTCTATATAAGGTCCCACAGTTGACAGTGCATGTCAGAGCAAAAACCAAGCCATGATATCGAATGAATTGTCCGAAAATCTCAGAGAAAGGATTGTGTCAAGGCACAGATCTGGGGAAGGGTACCAAAATATTTCTGCAGCATTGAAGGTCCCCAAAAAAACAGTGGCCTCCACCATTCTTAAATGGAAGAAGTTTGGAACCACCAAGACTCTTCCTAGAGCTGGCCACCCGGCCAAACCAAGCAATCGGGGGAGAAGGGTCTTGGTCAGGGAGGTGACCAAGAACCTGATGGTCACTCTGACAGAGCTCTAGAGTTCCTCTGTGGAGATGGGAAAACCTTCCAGAAGGACAACCATCTCTGCAGCACTCCACCAATCAGGCCTTTATGGTAGTGTGACCAGATAGAAGTCACTCCTCAGTAAAAGGCAGATGACAGCCTGCTTGGAGTTTGCCAAAGGGCACCTAAAGACTCTCAGACCATGAGAAACAGGATTTTCTGGTCTGATGAAACCAATATTGAACTCTTTGGCCTGAATGCCAAGCGGCACATCTGGAGGAAACCTCGCACCATCTCTACGGTGAAACATGGTGGTGCCAGCATCATGCTGTGGGGATGTTTTTCAGAGGCAGGGACTGGGAGACTAGTCAGGATCGAGGGAAAGATGAACAGAGCAAAGTACAAAGAGATCCTTGATGAAAACCTGCTCCAGAGCGCTCAGGACCTCTGACTGGGGCGAAAGGTTCACCTTCCAACAGGACAATGACCCTAAGCACACAGCCAAGACAATGCAGGAGTGGCTTCGGGACAAGTCTCTGAATGTCCTTGAGTGGCCCAGCCAGAGCCCAGACTTGAACCCAATCTAACATCTCTGGAGAGACCTGAAAATAGCTGTGCAGAAACGTTCCACATCCAACCTGACAGAGCTTGATCTGGAGAGAAGAATAGGAGAAACTCTCCAAATATAGGTGTGCCAAGCGTCATACCCAAGAAGACTCGAGGCTGTAACCGCTGCCAAAGGCGCTTCAACAATGTACTGAGTAAAGGGTCTGAATGCTTATGTAAATGTGATTTTTCAGTTGTTTAKTTTTGTGCAAATAATGTCTAAAAAMCGGTTTTTGYTTTGTCATTATGGGGTATTGTGTGTAGATTGATGAGGGGAAAAAACGATTTAATCAATTTTAGAATAAGGCTGTAACCTAACAAAATGTAGAAAAAGTCAAGGGGTCTGAATACTTTCTGACGGCACTGTAAGTCTGTGTTAAAGAGTGTACATTAATGTGTGTAAGTTTGGTGAGGCTGTTAGATTGAGTCATCGGTCTCCTGGGTGACCAGAGGAGAAAGACTCATGCTCCTTAAACATAGACATCAACCCCAGACCAGCTGGTGTACACTGTCTGTCAACACTGTCCTGAGAGAGAGAGAGACTATATCTCCCCAGGCATATTGCATTAGTGTGTGTGTGTGTTACATACAGGTCCGGTGCATAGTGAGCAGTGTCAAGCCATCATTAGAGCCCCTGTCACCCAGCCTCAGCTGATCACACAATTAAGCCCTTGTCACGTTCCTGACCTGTTTTCTCTTATTTTTGTATGTGTTTAGTTGGTCAGGGCGTGAGTTGGGGTGGGCATTYTATGTTATGTGTTTCTATGTTTGTTTAAATGGGTTGCCTGATATGGTTCTCAATTAGAGGCAGGTGTTTGACATTTCCTCTGATTGAGAACCATATTAAGGGTAGGATGTTCTCACTGTTTGTTTGTGGGTGATTGTATCTCGTGTCTGTATGTGTTACCACACGGGACTGTTTCGTTTGTGTAGTCTGTTCCTGTTCGTGCGTTCTTCGTGTTTATGTAAGTGCTCAAGTTCAGGTCTGTCTACGTCGTTTTGTTGTTTTGTAATTTTTCAAGTATATTTTCGTGTTAGTGTTCGTTTACGTCTTGTTAAATAAATTCATTCATGTCTTCATCACCCGCTGCGCCTTGGTCCAATCTCTCTCCGCAAGACGAATGTTACAGCCCTGTTAGAAATACCCCAGGCTCAGCAAATCTCTCTATAAAGCCCTGTTTAGAATACCCCAGGCTCAGCTGATCTCTCTATAAAGCTATGTTTGGAATACCCCAGGCTCAGCTGATCTCTCTATAAAGCCCTGTTTAGAATACCCCAGGCTCAGCTAATCTCTCTATAAAGCCCTGTTTAGAATACCCCAGGCTCAGCTGATCTCTCTATAAAGCCCTGTTAGAAATACCCCAGCCACATGTTCTGCACTGCTATTGACTAGCTCTGAGAGGGTGCTGATGGATTGTGTATGTGGTGTGTGTGTGGTTGTGGTGTGTGTTGTGTGTTGTGTGTTGTGTGGTGTGTGTGTGTGTTGTGTGTGTGTGAATTCAAGTCAGTTGTTGTCAGAGATTTAGTTGCCATGGTGGTGTTGTATATTGTTATGAGAGCCTCACCTACCACCCGAAAAGACGTTGACTGCCAGCGAAGAGACCGATCGAAGCATACAATTCAGATAACAGGCAGGCGTACTCACACTATGAAGTGGCGAGAAACCAGAGCCATGATCAGCTCAGGTTACGAGCTCAGTTAGAATTGATCCAGCGGGACTACGTCAGCAAAAAAATAGGACATACCTATCCGCTCGCGCTAGCTCACCGGTCGCAGGGTTTCGGTTAGGAATAAAGCGCGATGGGCCGGCGCACCATACATGCACGACATCGGTTCGGCCTGCACGTGACAACCAACGCCAACTAGAGCCCAATGCGCAGATATAGCACACCTGGGATGTCATAAAGACGGCAGGCGATGGCGCCTAAGGCGAGAGCGGCGAAATCGCGCGCTGTCTGCAGAAGGAGCGCATGATTGCCAGCGTTGCCGGTTATAGAGTCGACAGGAGCGACGCGATTACTTCTGCGCTTAACATAACCCTGAATTCATGACCTACTGCTTGGACGGGCACATTCAGCCAAGCATAGGGATACGAAACGGACACTAACGATAATCGCGCGCACGTATGAGCATCGGTGAAGCATTATAGAGTCTCACTTCCTCAGGACATCACGTGATAGAACTGTTAGAGCCTTGCAGCTTGATCACAATGACACGCCGCATAAAGACAACAGTTTCATTTTGACACAGTCTTGCTTAGTCGTGACCTTCCATTCTATCTCATAGATGAGTTTACCGCACACGTCTTAGTAGTGAGACGAACACGGTTAGATATTCTTCTTGGTTATGTAAGGGATGGCTATTAAGATGTAGTCACACAGGTCACGTCCAGCTCGGCACTGGGTAAGAGCACCAAACGCAACGCACTGACGATCGAATTCCATATATACGAATAATCGCGAACTACTAAGAGTTTCGTTAGTTGTCACCATGCCCCGGAGAGTGGGATAAGCGGACCTAGGCGTTGTAGTAGCGCCCTAGACATTATTACGTTTCCATTTGGCGTGACAAAGGACACCGATTCCTTATTTTCACGGTCTTCAAACCAAGCCACCTATTATTCCATGCGCTCAAAATATGAGTACGCGAGTGAGCACACATATTCTTCTCTTGTGCTGCTCGTAGATATCCGTTATGAGTACGATTGTAGGTAGAACAATGAGTGAGATTATTGAACTAACCGGAAGTAGTTCGACAATGCGGTACTAGTGCTTCTAGACTGATTATCTTCAGATCGTACGACTACTCATTATTGTAATTACAGCAGGCCCACTTTATGGCGCCGGATTACCGGCTAGAAGAGCGTAGAATATATGCGGCTTAATATGTATGTTCAGCTGACCAACCATGTGTTATCGCAAAGCATGATGTATATAACAGTGAATTAGAAAGTAATATGCTGCTGGAGAGAGTTATCTATATTACATAGAAGCATAAGTTAGCCGCAGTATCTCTCGTTATGTTGTGTTGTGAGAGAGCAGAGGAGCTGTGAGTGACGTTAAAGCTAAGTGGACAATCAGTACGAGTTATGTTCTGTGATAAGATTTGGACCGACATCTCGGGAGATGTACCGTTCTAGGTGTGTGCAGAGATTAGGTCATTGGCTCACTGGTCGTAGTCACTCCACTGAGATTTTGTTAGAATATCTCGTAGTTTAAAAATTATGTTTTCAGTAAGCATCATGTTAGGTGTTAAGTCCCTAAGTTAAATTCCCTATGTTTTCAAGTAGCAGCTGTTAGGCTGTTAAGTCCCTAGTTTAATTCTTATGTTTCAGTAGCAGTCTTTCGGTCGTTAGTCCCGCTAGTTTAATTATGCTAATGTTTCAATAGACGTCCTGTAGTATTAGGTGGTCGTAGTCTAGTTTACATTCTATGTTTTCACGTAGCAGTCATGTTGAGGTGTTGTCCAGCTAGTTTTAAATCTATGCTTTTCAGTAGCAGTCCTGTTAGGTGTTAGACTCTATTTAAAATTCTGTGGTTTTTCAGTAGCAGTTGTTTCGGTGTTAGATCCCCTTAATTTTAAAAATCTGTTTTTTTTTGCAAGTAGCAAGTTCGTTAGGTTTTAGACCCTAATTTTAAATCTCTCTTTCAGTGCAAGTTTTCGTTAGGTGTTGACACCGTAGGTTTTTTAATTCTGTGTTCAGTAGGTCTCGTTCGGTGTTGACCCTAGTTAATTTTTGTCAGTAGCGGTCGTTCGTTGTTTACCTAGTTTAAATTCGTGTGTTCAGTAGCTCGTTAGTTTGACCCTAGTTTAATTCTGTGATTCCAGTAGCGGTCCGTTCGGTGTTTGACCCTAGTTTAATTCTGTGACTTCCAGGAGCGGTCCGTTCGGTGTTTGCACCCTAGTTTAATTCTGTGATTCCAGAGCGGTTCCGTTCGGTGTTTACCCTAGTTAATCTGCTGATTCCAGTAGGCGGTCCGTTCGGTGTTTTTGACCCTAGTTTAAATTCTGGTGATTCCAGTAGCGGGTCCGTCGGTGTTTACCCTAGTTTATTCTGTGATTTCCAGTACCGGTCGTTTCGGTGTTTGACGCCTAGTTAATTTCTGTGATTCCAGTAGCGGTCGTTCGGTGTTTGACCCTAGTTTAATTCTGTGATTCCAGTAGCGGTCCCGTTAGGTGTTAGACCCTAGTTAATTCTGTGATTCAGTAGCGGTCCGTTCGGGTGTTTGGACCCCTAGTTTAATTCTGTGATTCCAGTAAGTCGGTCCCGTTCGGTGTTTGATACCATACACCCTTAGAAAAAGGGTTCCAAAAGGGGTTTTTCTTTGGCGTGTCCCCATAGGAGAACCCTTTTTGGTTCCAAGGTAAGACCCTTTTTTGGTTCAAGGTAAGACCCTTTTGGTTCCCATGTAGAACCCTCTGTGGAAAGGGTTCTACATGGAACCCAAAAGGCGTTCAACTAAAACCAAAAATGTTTCTACCTGGACCAAAAAGGGTTTGTTTTCAAAGGTTTTATTCTGTGTTTTAAGTATTAGTCAGTTAAAGATCTTTTGACCTTAGTTTAATTATCTGTGGATGGAAGCTATTTGATGTTGTAGAATGAACACATCCAGGTAATGGCTCTGGTGTGAGAGGTATGGGTCTGAGAGTGGACAGAAAAAGTTAGTCTGTGTGTTGTAGAATGAACACATCCAGGTAATGGCTCTGTGCTGAGAGGTATGCGCTTGTCTGAGAGGGGTGGACAGACAAGTTAAGTTTGTGTGTTAGAAATGAACACATCCAGGTAATGGCTCTCGGTGTGAGATAGGTTATGTCTAGAGTGGACAGACAAAGTTAGTTTGGTGTTGTAGAATGAACACATCCAGGTAATGGCTCTGGTGTGAGAGGTATGGGTCTGAGAGTGGACAGACAAAGTAGTTTGGTGTTGTAGAATGAACACATCCAGGTAATGGCTCTGGTGTGAGAGGTATGGGTTGGAAGTGGACTGACAAAGTTAGTTTGGGTGTTGTAGAAATGAAACACATCCAGGTAATGGGCTCTGGTGTGAGAGGGTAATGGGTCTGAGAGTGGACTGACAAAGTTAGTTTGTCTCTCACAAGTCCCTTAGTCCCCCAGGATCCTTAAAAAGCTGTCCACCGCAACCTGGCGTGTGTGTTTGTGTGTGTGTTTCTCTCAGGTCTGGTCACTTAACCTCCATCTTCTCTCTCTGATCGTGTTACCCAACCGACCCTAAGGGAATACACAACCCACTCAGACCACATCTCTCTCTCTCTCTCTCCAACACAACCACACACACACACACACACACACAACACACACACACACACACACACACACACACACACACACACACACACACACACACACACACACACACACACACACAACACACACACAAACACACACACACACACACACACACACCACACACACACACACACACATCTACAAGTAGGAGACACACAGGGTTCGGTAGTTATAGGAGCGCAGTTGGAGATAAGCGCGCGGAGACACAGATGAGAAACTGTCATTGCTCACACTATTGAACGAGGATTATTCACATCCAGAGGCACATAGGCAGGTATTTAACAAGGAAGGCTCTCCACAGTCCTCTCTCGTCAGGATTAGACATCTCCAGATGCCTCTATTTAATACCATGTCGGTCAGATTATGACAGTTCACATATCAAGCCTATTCAGAGCACGACCATTTACTAGAACTTATGTATTAGTGCACACATAGCGAGAGATGCAGGTGTATTGACGAGGGGCCGCTTAGTCCGGAGCTAACGCACGGCACAGTCGTTAGTCCGATGTCCAGAGAATTGAGGTTAGATCGGAGGTGCTGCTTTGTAGATGTACAAGGCACTACTTCAGTCGGCATGGTTAAGGTTAGGCATTAACTCTGAATGTAACTCTGAATGGTTAAGGTTAGGCATTAACTCTGAATGGTTAAGGTTAGGCATTAACTGTGAAGGGTTAAGGTTAGGCATTAACTCTGAATGGTTAAGGTTAGGTATTAACTCTGAAGGGTTAAGGTTRGGCATTAACTCTGAATGGTTAAGGTAAGGCATTAACTCTGAATGGTTAAGGTAAGGCATTAACTCTGAATGGTTAAGGTTAGGCATAAAACAAAAATCTCAAAACAACTTTCTATCGCTTGATTTCAAATTGCAACCTTTGGAATCAGAGGCAGATGCTCACAGCGCTCACTGTTGCCCCTAGTGGCCAGTTTCCACTTCATCTCCCGAGGTCCTCAGACATGGATGGACGTCGAATACTGACTTGTATCACAGGTGACCTAGCTGAACAGACGGACGTGTGTTTTTAACCCCTTGCAGGAGGAGAGAGATGATTGTGATGGCTGAGGTGTAGATTCATCTTCCTCAGACTATGATAACATTACATTTGTCCTTTCTCTTTTCTCATATAGTAGCCACAAGAAGAGGGAAACATGTCCACTTACCTTGGTTGGACCACAGAGAGGAGAGACAAGGAATAGGTGGAAGAGACGGGGTATGGACACCGGAGAGAGCGAGAGACAGAGAGAGAGCGACAGAGATAGAGGGTAGAGAGAGAGGGGGCAGAGAGAGAGAGAGAGAGAGAAATGGTAGAGAGAGAAAGAGAGAGCGAGAGAGGGTAGAGAGAGAGCGGGATGGAGATGTAGAGAGAGAGAGCGAGGATAGAGAGAGAGGGGGGTAGAGAGAGACAAAAGGTAGAGAGAGAGAGACAGAGGGTTGAGAGAGGGTAGAGAGAGAGACAGAGGGTAGAGAGAGGTAGAGGAGAGGGTAGAGAGAGGGTAGAGAGAGGATAGAGCAGAGTTAGAGGGTTGAGAGAGGTAGAGAAAATGTAGAGACGAGCCAGAGGGTAGAGAGAAGGTAGAGAGAGAGAAAGAGGGTAGAGAGAGGTAGAGGAGAGGTAGAGAGAGGTAGAGAGAGAAGAGGTAGAGAGAGAGGTTGGTTGGTGCTTCTGTCACCAACCAAGGAGGCCTACAGCAGCACCTAGATCTTCTGCACAGATTCTGTCAGACCTGGGCCCTGACAGTAAATCTCAGTAAGACCAAAATAATGGTGTTCCAAAAAAGGTCCAGTCGCCAGGACCACAAATTCCATCTAGACACCGTTGCCCTAGAGCACACAAAAAACTATACATACCTCGGCCTAACCTTCAGCACCACAGGTAACTTCCACAAAGCTGTGAACGATCTGAGAGACAAGGCAAGAAAGGCATTCTATGCCATCAAAAGGAACATAAATTTCAACATACAATTAGGATCTGGCTAAAAATACTTGAATCAGTCATAGACGCCCATTGCCCTTTATGGTTGTGAGGTCTGGGTCCGCTCACAACCAAGATTTCACAAATGGGACAAACAACCAAATTGAGACTCTGCATGCAGAATTCTGCAAAAATATCCTCCGTGTACAACGTAGAACACCAAATAATGCATGCAGAGCAGAAATTAGGCCGATACCCACTAATTATCAAAATCCAGAAAAGAGCCGTTAAATTCTACAACCACCTAAAAGGAAGCGATTCCAAACCTTCCATAACAAAGCCTCACCTACAGAGAGATGAACCTGGAGAAGAGTCCCCTAAGCAAGCTGGTCCTGAGGCTCTGTCACAAACACAAAACACACCCCACAGAGCCCCAGGACAGCAGCACAATTAGACCCAACCAAATCATGAGAGAAACAAAAGATAATTACTTGACACATTGGAAAGAATACAAAAAAAACAGAGCAAACTAGAATGCTATTGCCCTAAACAGAGAGTACACAGTGGCAGAATACCTGACCACTGTGACTGACCCAAACTTAAGGAAAGCTTTGACTATGTACAGACTCAGTGAGCATAGCCTTGCTATTGAGAAAGGCCGCCGTAGGCAGACATGGCTCTCAAGAGAAGACAGGCTATGTGCACACTGCCCACAAAATGAGTGGAACTGAGCTGCACTTCCTAACCTCCTGCCCAATGTATGACCATTATTAGAGACACATATTCCCTCAGATTACAAGATCCACAAAGAATTCGAAACAAATCCAATTATGATAACTCCATATCTACTGGGTGAAATTCCACAGTGTGCCATCACAGCAGCAAGATTTGTGACCTGTTGCCACAAGAAAAGGGCAACCAGTTGAAGAACAAAACACCATTGTAAATACAACCCATATTTATGTTTATTTATTTTAACTTGTGTGCTTTAAACCATTTGTACATTGCTACAACACTGTATAATATATTAATATGACACTTGTAATGTCTTTATTGCTTTGAAACTTCTGTATGTGTAATGTTTACTGTTAATTTTGTATTGTTTATTTCACTTTTGTATATTATCTACCTCACTTGCTTTGGCAGATTTAACACATGTTTCCCATGCCAATAAAGCCCCTTGAATTGAAAAAATTGAATTGAATGAGAGAAGGTAGAGGAGGGTAGAGGAGAGAGAGGTGGAGCGAGAGGGTAGAGAGAGAGAAAGGGTAGAGAGAGACAGAGAAAGGGCAGAGAGAGAGAAGGGTAGAGAGAGAGAGACAGAGAGGGTAGAGAGAGAGAGGGTAGAGAGGGTATAGAGAAAATGGTAGAGAGGAGAGAGCGAGAGAGAGGGTAGAGAGAGAGAGACAGAGAGGGAGAGAGAAGAGAGAGGTAGAAGAGAGAGAGAGGGTAAGAGAGAGAGAGAGGTATAGAGAAAATGGTAGAGAGAGAGAAGAGAGCAGAGAGAGAGAGAGGGTAGGAGAGAGAGAGAGACAGAGAGGAGAGAGAGAGAGAGGGTAGAGGCAGAGAGACAGAGAGTGTAGAGAGAGAGGGTAGAGATAGAGAGAAAGGGTAGAGAGAGAATGAAAAAGAGAGAGAAGAAGAGAGAGAGAGAGAGAGAGAGAGAGGAGAGAAGAGAGAGAGAGAAGAGAGAGAGAGAGAGAGAGGAGAGAGAGAGAAGAGAGAGAATTAGGGTAGAGAGAAAGAGAGAGAGAGAGAGAGAGATATTGAGGGGAGGCGGGGGGCTAGAGAGAAAGAGAGAGAGAGAGAGAGAGATATTGAGGGTAGAGAGAAAGAGCGAGAGAGAGAACACACAGAGGAGAGAGAGATGGAAGAGGTGGAGTACAGAAAGAGGAGTGGAGAGAGAGAATGAGAGAGAGAGGTGAAAGAGGAGTGTGGGGTTATTGATGCATGGAGGCCTGTTCAGTCCATTTGCACCTCATCATCAGCAGAGCAGAACACTACCATTCTAATGGACAACGTGTTTGTGTGTTTGTGTGTGTGTGTTCTCTGCCCGTTTGTTGCTCTAACTTCCTCCATTTAACCTTTTCTTTCTCTTTCTATAAGCTTGGCAGTAACTGTCCAGGGTAACGTCAGAACAAGTGGTCATGATTTCAGGTTGGCACAAGTACAGTAGCTGGACAACAAGGACAACAACCACCCGAGCCACTGCCTGTTCACACTGCTACCATCCAGAAGGCGAGGTCAGTACAGGTGCATCAAAGCTGGGACCGAGAGACTGAAAAACAGCTTCTATCTCAAGGCCATCAGACTGCTAAACAGCCATCACTAACTCAGAGAGGCTGCTGCCTACATTGAGACCCAATCACTGGCCACTTTAATAAATGGATCACGAGTCACTTCATACAATGCCACGTTATACAATGTCACTTTAAACAATGCTACTCTAAATAATGCCACATATCCTACATTACTCATATCATATGTATATACTGTATTTTATACCATCTACTGCACCTTGCTTATGCCACTCAGCCATCCCTTATCCATATACTTACATGTACATATTCTCATTCACCCCTTTAGATTTGTGTGTATTAGGTAGTTGTTGGGGAATTGTTAGATTATGTTAGATATTACTGCACTGTTGGAACTAGAAGCACAAGAATTTTGCTACCCTCACATTAACATCTTTGTCACAATTTTGTTTGGGATTTGATTTGATTTTGAGGTGGCAATGAGAGCTAATCCTTAAATCCAATATTTATTTTTTTAAGTTACTCTTTTCTAACACTTCTTGGACTTTTATTGCTAACCCACTGGGCACACCCCTGGGCACACCCCTGGGCACACCCCTGGGCACACCCCTGGGCACACCGCTGGGCACACCCCTGGGCACACTGCTGAGCACACCACTGGGATTTGACACCAGTGTCTTGCCAGTTTCTATTGACATCAGTCTAGTTTCTATTTGAATCAGAGTCAGTTTCTTTCACCGTCTCAAGTCAGTTTCTGTTTGACACCAGTCAGTTTCTATTTGAAACCAGTCAGTTTCTATTTGACACCAGTCAGTTTCATCTATTTGAAAGTCCAGACCAGTCAGTTTCCTGTTTGACACCAGTCAGTTTCTATTTGACACCAGTCAGTTTTCATTTTGACACCAAGTCAGTTTTCTTTTTTGAAACCAGTCAGTTTTCTGTTTTGACACCAGTCACGTTTTCTATTGAAACCAAGTCAGTTTCTGTTTGACACCAGTCAGTTTTCTATTTGAAACCAGTCAGTTTCTGTTTGTAAACCAGCCAGTTTTCTATTTGACACAGTCAGTTTCTGTTTGACCATATTTCGAACAGTCAGTTTTCTATTTGAAACAAGTCAGTTTCTGTTTGAAACCAGCCCAGTTCTTATTGACACGTCAGTTTCTATTGACACCAGTCGTTTCTATTTGACACCAGTCAGTTTTCTGTTTTGACCCAGTCAGTTTTCTAGTTTGAACACAGTCAGTTTCTTTTGACACCAGTCGTTTCTATTTGAAACCAGTCAGTTTCTTTTGAAACGCGAGTTCTATTTGAACAGTCAGTTTCTTTTGAAACAGTCAGTTTCTGTTTGACATCAGTAGTTTATTTGACACCAAAGTCGTTTCTGTTGACCCAGTCCGTTTCTGTTTGAACCAGTCAGTTTCGTTGCTGCCCAGTAATAACACATAGAGAGGAGGGGCTAGTCCTCTGGTGTGTTCTACCTCTCTGGAAGGTCAGGTTTTCTTTGCATTTGTGTGTGCTCCTTGTCACACATAAATCATTGCTGTGAATTAACAATGGGAGTCTCTGTGTGATCATTGATTCAGAAAAGACCTGGTATATCAGCAGTAATTCCTGCTGGTAATTTAACTGTGCGTTGTGCTAATGAGAGGGTGTGTGTGTGGGGCGTGGGGAGTTATCTCTCTCTCTGTATAAGTGTGTTCAATAAGAGGGGGGAGGTGAAGGGGTGAGTTAGCTAATGGACTTTAGAGAGGCAGAGATGGAGGGATGGATTTCACCTGCTTGTTAACAGAAGCTGGAGAGGGGGAGGAGGTCTGTTGACTGAGAGATGGAGAGGACGTCTGTGAACTGACAGATGAAGAGGGGGAGGAGGTCTGTGAACTGAGAGATGGAGAGGGGGAGGAGGTCTGTGAACGGAGTGATGGAGAGGGGAGGACGTTCTGTGAACAGAGAGGGGAGGAGGTCTGTGAACGGAGAGATGGGGGAGGTCTGTGAACTGAGAGATGGGGGGAGGTCTTGTGAACTGAGAGATGGGGGAGGTCTGTGACGGAGGAGATGGTGGGGAGGTCTGTGAACGGAGAGATGAAGAGGGGGAGGAGGTCTGTGAACGGAGAGATGGGGGGAGGTCTGTGAACGGAGAGATGAAAGGGGGGAGGGTCTGTGAACGGAGAGATGGGGGAGGTCTGTGAACGGAAGGGGGATGGGGGAGGTTCTGTGAACGGAGAGATGAAGAGGGGGAGGCGGTCTGTGAACTGAGAGATGGAGAGGGGGAGGGAGGTCTGTGAACTGAGAGAATTGGAGAGAGGGGAAGGACGTTCTGTGAACTGAGAGATGGAGAGGGGGAGGACGTCTGTGAACTGAGAGATGGAGAAGGGGAGGAGGTCTGTGATCGGAGAGGGGGAGGAGGGTCTGTGAACTGAGAAGATGGAAGAGGGGGAAGGAGGTCTGTGAACTGAGAGATGAAGAGGGGGAGGAGTCTGTGAACTGAGAGATGGGAGGGAGGTCTGTGAACGGAGAGATGGGGGGGGTCTGTGAACGGAAGAGATGAAGAGGGGAGGAGGATCTGTGAAACTGAGAGATGAGAGAGGGGAGGAGGTCTGTGAACTGAGAGATGAAGAGGGGGAGGAGTTGTGAACTGAGAGATGGAATCGGAACGGAGAGATGGGGGGAGGTCTGTGACGGGAGAATGAGGGGGAGGAGTCTGTGAACGGAGAGATGAAGAGGGGGAGGGGTCGTGAACTGAGAAGATGAAGAGGGGGAGGAGGTCTGTGAACGTGAGAGATGGGGGAGTCTGTGAACGGAGAGATGGGGGGAGGTCTGTGAACGGAGAGATGAAGAGGGGGGAGGTCTGTGAACTGAGAGATGAAGAGGGGGAGGAGGTCTGTGAACGGAGAGATGGGGGAGGTCGTGAACGGAGAGAATGAAGAGGGGGAGGAGGTCTGTGAACGGAGAGATGAAGAGGGGAGGAGGTCTGTGAACTGAGAGATGAAGAGGGGGAAGAGGTCTGTGACTGGAGTAGATGAAGAGGGCATGTACATACCTGATCTTTTATTTGTTAATGCTGGAAAGAAAAACACCAGATAGTAGTCCGTGTTCTTCTGCTCTCTCCTCTTTTTATATCTCTTCCTGCTTACCTGTCTCTCTCTTTCCCATCTGACAATGAAAGTGACTACAGAACTTTTCTACTGATAAGTAAAGCGAATAATCAATTAACGGTAATTTGTTTTATTTATTTATCAAAAGGGTAGAAAGATCAATCTTGTATTATTTGAACGATTAAGTTATAAAAAATGTAGGTACTGATTATGATAAAAGAATTGTATGTTGTAAACAATCAAAACCATTACACCTTTTTTCACACTGTGTTAAGAAACTACAGGGATAGATGTAGAAAGATAGAACGCCTACAGGATAGATGTAGAAAGATAGAACTCTACAGGGGATAAGAGTGCAGAAAGGATTGAAACTCTATAGAGAGATTAGAAATAGCATAATAGTGAATAGATAGAAAGACTCCTATAGGGATAGATGTAGAAGATAGAAACTCATAGGAGTAGATGTAAGAAAGATAGAACTCCATAGGGATAGATGTAGAAAGATAGAACTCTACGGATAGATGTAGAAAGATAGAACTACAGGATAGATGAGAAAGATAGAACTCATAGGGATAGATGTAGAAAGAATAGAACTCCAATAGGGATAGATGTAGAAAGATAGAACTCTACTGGGATAGATGTAGAAAGATAGAACTCTACTAGGGATAGATGAGAAAGATAGAACTCTACTCGGGATAGATGTAGAAAGATAGAACTTACAGGGATAGATGAGAAAGATAGAACTCTATAGGGATAGATGTAGAAAAGATAGAACTCAATAGGAGAAGATGTAGAAAAGATAAGAAGCTCTACTGGGGAATAGATGGCAGAAAAATAGAACTCTATAGGGATAGATGTAGAAAGATAGAATCTACTGGGATAGATGTAGAAAGAATAGAACTCTATAGGGATAGATGTAGAAAGATAGAACTCTACTGGGATAGATGTAGAAAGATAGAACTCTACTGGGATAGATGTAGAAAGATAGAACTCTACTGGGATAGATGTAGAAAGATAGAACTCTATAGGGATAGATGTAGAAAGATAGAACTCTACTGGGAATAGATGTTAAGAAAGATAGACTTCATCTGTCCATTCATACAGCTTTTAAATCGTTGATGACATCTGAGCATAACCACACCATCCACCGCCTTCATTTAACTCTAATGGGGTCAGGAGGGAAGGCCACTTACACCACAACGCACGCACGCACGCACACACACACATACGAACACACACACACAACGCAAGAGAGACTGCCTACACACAACACACACACACAACATTTCTTGTGCGTGGATTGACAAAGGCCCATCTTTGATTGATGCAAGTGCCGTGGTTCCTCCACATTCCCTACAGCTCATTCATATAATAGTGTTTCCTAAAGCCTCATTAAGTCCTGTTTTATTCCATTATATTTTATTGAGAGAGAAGGAGAGATGTGGAACAAGCTAATTGGTGATTAATGTAGTGTATCTGTGAGAGAAAAACGCAAGATTTTGACATTTAATGAGACAATGTGCTGTTTAAATGCTGAATATGTAAAACCAAAAATAACCAGACAAATGAAGGAAAACAAACAGAATGAATGAAGCAACAGATCTCATCTGATTAATTCTCTCTTTGTTCAGTCTCTTCACTTACCAACCCAACAAACATACTGGTCCTTTCTGATTAAGCACTTGTCTTTAGTATTGACATGTAAACACACACCACACACACACACACACACAGCACACACACACCACACACACAACACACACCACACACACACAACACACACACACACACACACACCACACACCAGCCACACACACACACACACACACACCACACACCACACACAAACACACACACACACACCACACACAAACACACACACATGCACACCTTATCAGCAGAGTAATTGATGAGTGGTGCAGCTCAGGTGTCTACATTTAAGCTGATCTATAGCTATAAGTATCTAATGTGAGGAGAGAGGTTGGTAAACATGTCAATTTAGTAGTAAGAAATTGGTAGCCTACACGCAGAGAGAGCTGTCACCACAGGTACACCACACCGACACACTGGTGATACACACATGTACACAAGGCATACACACACACACACTCAAAAAAAACACACACACTCTAAAGTGAATGGAGCCATGTGGTGGTACAATATTGTTTGCCTGGCCGTGTTAACGAACAAACAAGCCGAGTGGATGGGAACCTGGGACTGGATTGGGGTTTAAGAGATGGATTGAGCGAGAGAGAAGAGAGAGAAGAGAGAGAGAATAGACAGGAGAGAGAGTAAGAGAGAGAGAGAGAGAAGAGAGAAGAGAGAGAGACAAGAAAAAGAGAGAGAGCGAGGAGAGAGAGAGAGAGAGGAGAGAGAGCGGGAGAGAGAGAGAGAGAGAGAGAGAGAGAGAGAGAGAGAGAGAGAGAGAGAAGAGAGAGAGAGAGAGAGAGGAGAGAGAGAGAGAGAGAGGAGAAGAGAGAGAGAGAGATAAGAGAGAATAGAGAGAATAGAGAGAATAGAGAGAATAGACAGGAGAGAGAGAGAGGGAGAGAGCAGGGATGATAGTGACTTATCTCTATAAAACGAGAGAAATTGAGAGAGTGAAAGAGAAAGCAAAATAACAGAGACATATTTTCCTTGTCACTGTTTATAAATGAGGAAAATACCGTGAATCCTCTCACAGACCTCTGTAAATATTAGAGAGAGAGAGATCTCAGATACATACACACTCCAGCCCACCTCACTCTGTGTGTTAGGTGTACATCGAAGAGGAAGTGGCTCTGAAGGTGTACATCGAAGAGGAAGTGACTCTGAAGGTGTTAACATCAGAAAAGGAAGTGGGCTCTGAAGGTGTAAGATCGAAAGAAGGGAAGTGGCTCTCAGAAGGTTCGGTACATGCGAAGAGGAGAGTGCGCTGAAGTGTACTCTGAAAGGTGTACATCGAAGAGGAAGTGGCTCTGAGGTGTACATGCGAAGAGGAAGTGGGCTCTGAAAGGTGTAGATCGAAGGAAGTGGCTCTAAGGTGTACATCGAAGAGGAAGTGGCTCTGAAGGTGTACATCAAAGAGGAGTGGCTCTGAAGGTGTACATGAAAGTTTTGGAAGTGGCTCTGAAGGTGTACATCGAAGAGGAAGTGGCTCTGAGGTGTACATCAAAGAGGAAGTGGGTCTGAAGGTGTAATTGAAAGAAGAAGTGGCTCTGAAGGTGTACATCGAAGAGGAAGTGGCTCTGAAGGTGTACATCGAAGAGGAAGTGACTCTGAAGGTGTACATTGAAGAGGAAGTGGCTCTGAAGGTGTACATAAAAGAGGAAGTGGCTCTGAAGGTGTACATTGAAAGAGGAAGTTGCAGCTCATGAAGGTGGTTACATCGAAGGAGGAAGTGGCTCTGAAGGTGTAAATCAGAAGAGGAAGTGCTTCTGAAGGTGTACAACATCGAAGAGGAAGTTGGCTTATGAAAGGTGGTACATGAGAGAGAAAGTGCTCTGAAGGTGTACATTGAAGAGGAAGTGGCTCTGAAGGTGTACATCGAAGAGGAAGTGCTCTGAAGGTGTACATGAAAGGGAAGGTGCTCCTGAAGGTTGTAATCGAAGAGAAGTGGGCTCTTGAAGGTGTACATCGAAGAGGAAAGTGACTCTGAAGGTGTACATTGAAGAGGGTGGCTCTGAAGGTTGTAACATCGAAGAGGAAGTGCCTCTGAAGGTGTACATCGAAGAGAAAGTGCCTCTGAAGGTGTAGATCGAAGAGGAAGTGCTCTGAAAGGTGTAGATCAAGAAGAAGTCGCTCCTAAAGGTGCAGAGGTGTAGGCATCGAAAGAGGAAGTGGCTCTGAAGGTGTACATCGAAGAGGAGAGTGGCTCTGAAGGTGTACATCGAAGAGGAAGTGGCTCTGGAAGGTGTACATCGAAGAGGAAGTGTCTGCCTGGAAGGTGTAACATTGAAGAGGAAGTGGCTCTGAAGGTGCTACAATCGAAGGGAAGTGTTTCTGAATGTGTACATCGAAGAGGAAGTGGCTTCTGAAGGTGAACATCGAAGAGGAAGTGTCTCTGAAGGTGTAACATTGAAGAGGAAGTGGCTCTGAAGGTGTAGTCGAAGAGGAAGTGGTCTCATGAATGTGTACAATCGAATAGGAAGTGGCTCTGAAGGTGTACATCGAAGAGGAAGTGGCTCTGAATGTGTACATCGAAGAGGAAGTGGCTCTGAAAAGGTGTACATCAGCGAAGAGGAAGTGGCCTCTGAAGGTGGTACATCGAAGAGGAATGGCTCTGAGTGTAGATCAAAGAAGAAGTGACTCTGAAGGTGTAGATCGAAGAGAAGTTAGAAATGGACAGCACATATTTCACATTTCCTACATGATCAGCCTGAGAAAGAGAAAGAACAAGTGGAAGAAAGAGGAAAGGAAAGAGAAAGAGAGAGTGTAGTCTGGAATTACATGCTCTTCTGTCTTCCCCTCAACATTTAGTTGACTGACCTGACGCTGGGACTGTCTCCTGGGTTCCCCTCAACATTTAGATTGACCTGCCTGACACCGGGACTGTCCTCTGGTCCCTCAACATTTAGATTGACCTGACCTGACAGCCTGGGACTGTCTCTCGTTCCCAACTTAGAGCCACGAGCCTGGACTTGTCTCTGCCCCTCAACATTTAGATTGACCTGACCTGACAGCTCTGACGTCCTCGGTCCCTAAACATGTCTGCTGAACACTGGGCTTCCCTGTTCCTCAACATTTAGATTGACCTGACCTGACAGCTGGCTGTCTC
>NC_036848.1:1969026-1982708 GCF_002910315.2 Salvelinus sp. IW2-2015
CAGAACGGTCTTTGCAATTATATATTTTTTCAAAAACACAACCAAATAGTTGACAGCTGAGTTGAGAAAACCCCTGAAACAACTCTGTCATTGGAACATATGACAATCATATTCCAACTTTGTGCTGATCAGACTGTGTTTAGTTTCTGTTGCTTTGCAGTGATAGGATGTGGACAATGTGTGTAGGTGCACTGGTC
This sequence comes from Salvelinus sp. IW2-2015, assembly GCF_002910315.2. Lineage (NCBI taxonomy): Eukaryota > Metazoa > Chordata > Actinopteri > Salmoniformes > Salmonidae > Salvelinus > Salvelinus sp. IW2-2015. Next base: position 1,969,224 of record NC_036848.1, read on the forward strand.
ACCGACAGCGTTGAAACATGGGCCCTCGGATCCTGGCATTGGCCCTCAGATCCTCAAACAGTTTTACAGCTGCATCGTTGAGAGCATCCTGACTGGCTGCATCACCGCTTGGTCTGGTAAATGCACCGCCCTCGACCGCAAAGTGCTACAGAGGGTGGTGCGGACTGCCCAGTACATCACAGGGCCGAGTTCGCTGCCATCCAGAACCTCTATATCAGCCGGTGTCAGAGGAAGGCCCGAAAAAGACTCCAAAGACTTCTCAACTCTGCATCGTTGGGAAGGGCTCGTAAGCAAGCATTTCACAGTAAAGTCTACACCAGTTGTATTCAGCATTTCACAGTAAAGTCTACACCAGTTGTATTCAGCATTTCACAGTAAGTCTACACCAGTTGTATTCAGCATTTCACAGTAAGTCTACACCAGTTGTATTCAGCATTTCACAGTAAGGTCTACACCAGTTGTATTCAGCATTTCACAGTAAAGTCTACACCAGTTGTATTCAGCATTTCACAGTAAAGTCTACACCAGTTGTATTTCAGCATTTCACAGTAAAGTCTACACCAGTTGTATTCAGCATTTCACAGTAAAGTCTACACCAGTTTTATTCAGCATTTCACAGTAAGCACACCAGTTGTATTTCAGCATTTCAACGTAAAGTCTACACCAGTTGTATTCAGCATTTCACAGTAAAGTCTACACCAGTTGTATTCAGCATTTCACAGTAAAGTCTACACCAGTTGTATTCAGCATTTCACAGTAAAGTCTACACCAGTTGTATTCAGCATTTCACAGTAAAGTCTACACCAGTTGTATTCAGCATTTCACCAGTAAAGTCTACACCAGTTGTAGTAGGCGAATACAACAAATACAATTTTATGTCTCTTTGTATGCGAGCATGTGTAATGTCTATTTCCTCTCAGCTCTTTGCAGGGAACTAATACTATGTATGCCAAAAATAACATAAAGGGACAAAAATATATAACTAAAAGTGCCCAGGGTGTTCCCAGTGGTGTTCCAGCAGTGTGCTCAGGGGCTGTTCCCAGGGTGTTCCCAGTGGTTTCCCAGCGGTGTTCCAGTGGTGTTCCCAGCAGTGTGCTCTCAGGGCGCTGTTCCCGGGTGTTCCCGGTCAGCCAGGTGTTCCCAGCGGGTGTTCCCAGTGGTGTCCCAGCGGTGTGCCAGCAGTTTGCCCAGGGGTGTTCCCAGCAGTGTGCCCAGGGGTGTGCCCAGTGGTTGCCCAGTGGGTGTTCCCAGCGGTGTGCCAGGGGTGTTCCCAGCAGTGTGCCCAGGGGTGTTTCCCAGCAGTGGTGCCCAGGGTGTGTCCCAGTGGTGTTCCCCAAGCAGTGTGCCAGGGGTGTTCCCAGCAGTGTGCCCAGGGGGTTCCCAGCAGTGTGTCCCAGGGGTGTTCCCAGCAGTGGTGCTCAGGGGGTGTTCCCAGCGGTGTTCCAGCGGTGTGCCCAGCAGTGTGCCCAGGGGTGTTCCCAGCAGTGTGCCAGGGGGTTCCAGCGGTGTTCCCAGCGGTGTCCAGCGGGTGCCCAGTGGTGTTCCCAGCAGTGTGCGCCAGGGGTGTTCCCAGCAGTGTTCCCAGGGTGTTCCCAGCAGTTGCCAGGGGTTTCCCAGCAGTGTGCCCAGGGTGTTCCCAGCAGGGTGCCCAGGGTGTTTCCCAGCAGTGTGCTCAGGGGGTGTTCCCAGCGGTTCCCAGCGGTGTGTCCCAGCGGTGTGCCCAGTGTGTTCCCAGCGTGTTCCACGGTGTTCCCAGCGGTTGTGCCAGGGTGTTCCCAGCAGTGTGCCCAGGGTGTTCCCGCAGTGTGGTCAGGGTGCGTTTCCCAGCGGTGTCCCAGCGGTGTTCCCAGCGTGTGCCCAGTGGTGTTCCCAGCGTGTTCCCAGCGGTGTTACCAGCGGTGTTCCCAGCAGTGTGCCCAGGGGTGTTCCCAGTGTGTTCCCAGCGGTGTTCCCAGCGGTGTTCCAGGGGTGTGCCCAGTGGTGTTCCCAGCGGTGTCCCAGCGGTGTTCCCAGCGGTGTGCCCAGGGTGTTCCAGGGTGTGCCAGTGGTGTTCCCAGCGTGTCCAGCGGTGTTCCCAGCAGTGTGCCCAGTGGTGTTCCCAGCGGTGTGCCCAGGGGTGTTCCCAGTGGTGTGCCCAGGGGTGTTCCCAGCAGTGTGCCCAGGGGTGTTCCCAGTGGTGTGCCCAGTTGTGTGCCCAGGGGTGTGCCCAGTTGTGTTCCCAGTGGTGTGCCCAGTTGTGTGCCCAGTGGTGTCCCAGCAGTGTGCCCAGGGGTGTTCCCAGCGGTGTGCCCAGGCGTGTGTTCCCAGCAGTGTGCCCAGGGGTTGCTCAGCAGTGTGCCAGGGTGTGCTCAGTGTCCCAGGGTGTGCCCAGGGTGTGCCCAGGGGTGTGCCCAGGGGCAGTGTGGCCAGGGTGTTCCCAGTTCCTGCCCAGTGGTGTTCCAGCGGTGTTGGCCCAGGGTGTGCCCAGGGTGTGCCCAGGGGTGTTCCCGTGTTGGTGCTCCAGTGTTTCCCAGCAGTGTGCCCAGGGCACATGAGAGAAACTGACTGGTGTCAAATAGAAACTGACTGGTGTCAAATAGAAACTGACTGATGTCAAACTGAAACGAATAGGTGTCAAACAGAAACCAACAACTGTTTCTTTTCCTAATTTGCCAGTTTTAGTCACCTCAATTTTTTCTCTCTCAACTTCTTACTACACATCTATTTCAATTTTATCAGTACTCTTAAAATGTTGACTAAATTCCGACCAACACTTTAATTTCTTTGATTTCTCTATTCAAGGTCATATACAGTGCATTCTGAAAGTATCCAGACCCCTTCACTTTTTCCACATTTCTTATTCTAAAATGGATTTAAAAATGTTTTCCCTCATCAGTCTACACACAATACCCCATAATGACAAAGCAAAAACAGTTTTTTAGAAATTTGTAAAAATTATCAAATTAAAAAAATGAAAAATTACATTTACATAAGTATTCAGACCCTTTACTCAGTACTTTGTTGAAGMACCTTTGGCAGTGATTTCAGCCTCGAGCCTTCATGGGTATTATGCTACAAGCTTGGCACACCTGTATTTGGGGAGTTTCTCAGATTATTCTCTGCAGATCCTCTCAAGCTCTGTCAGGTTTTATGGCATCGCTGCATAGCTATTTCCAGGTCTTTCCAGATATGTTCGATTGGGTTCAATTCTGGGCTCTGGCTGGGTCACTCAAGGATATTCAGTCACTTGTCCCGAAGCCACTCCTGTGTTGTCTTGGCTGTGTGCTTAGGGTCGTTGTCCTGTTGGAAGGTGAACCCTCAACCCAGTCTGAGGTCCTGGGAGCTCTAAAGCAGGTTTTSATCAAGGATCTCACTGTACTTTGCTCCATTCATCTTTTCCTCAATCCTGACTAGTCTCCCAGTCCCTGCCGCTGAAAAACATCCCCATAGCATGATGCTTCCACCACCATGCTTCACCGTAGGGATGGTGCCAGGTTTCCTCCAGATGCAACGCTTGGCATTCAGGACAAAGAATTCAATCTTGGTTTCATCAGACCAGAGAATCTTGTTTCTCATGGTCTTTAGGTGCCTTTTGGCAAACTCATGTGCCTTTTACTGAGGAGTGTCTTCTGTCTGGCCACTACCAAAAAGGCCTGATTGCTGGAGTGCTGCAGAGATGGTTGTCCTTGTCGAGAGGGATAAAAAGGGGGAAAATGTACAGTCAATGTTTTATCTTCCATTTTCTGTGAATAAAAATATATCATAAAAAGAAAGAAAACCTCAACTTGTGTGTGTGTACAGTGTACGTGTGCGTGTGTGTGTGTGTATCAGTGGAGGAAGGGGAGGACCATCCTCCTCGGTGAAATTTCATAAAAATAAAAACAGTGAAACATTAAAATAGTTATCCTTTTTAAATCAACTGAATATATTCATATGTCACCAAATAATTGATTAAAATACATTGTTTTGCAATGAAGGTCTACAGTAATTTCAACAGCACTGTCTGAGGTAGCATCATGGTGTAGCCGGAGGATAGCTAGCTTCCGTCCTCCTCTGGCTACTTTGACTTCAATACAAAACCTAGAAGGTTCGTAGGCCTCCCCACCTCCCATAGACATATATGGTAATTATGACTACTTCTGGAGGACATCCTCCAACCAATCAAAGCTTTTTCAGTATGAGCTGACATGTTGTCCATCCAATCATAGAATTAGGATCAGAGAATGAACCTAGTGTGTTGTAAAGGGATTGTGCTATAGAGCATTACAGGGGTTATGTATTGAGAAGCTTGGTGACATTGTTGGATAGAGATTAAGAGTGAAGAGTAATTGTTAACCTCACTAGGGTAGGGGGCACTATTTTCACCTCCGGATGAAAAGCGTGCCCAAAGTAAACTGCCTGTTACTCAGGCCCAGAAGCTAGGATATGCATTAATGTGGTAATTTGCATGCGATAAGTTACTCTAAAGTTTCCAAAAACTGTTACAAATAATGTCTTAAGTATAACAGAACTGGTATGGCAGGCGAAAACCTGAGAAAATCCATCCAGAAGTTTAAAAAAAATGTTTTAGTTTTTAGACTGCCTATAACAGTATCCCATGACTTAGGACTCAGATTGTACTTCTACGGATTCCACTTCTAGAAGTGCTCTTAGAAATAGTTTCAGGCTTGTATTCTGAAAATGAGAAGATAAGACCTCTCTGAGTGAGTGGATAGTGGAAAGTCCCCAGACCTACGCACGGCCGAGAGCGTGCCTTTCTTGTTTTTCTTTTATATTGACGAAGCTATTGTTCGGTTGAAATATTATTGATTATTATGACTAAAACAACCTGAGGATTGATTATAACATCGTTTGACATGTTTCTACATGTTTTCTTGTTTTTTTGATTTTTCGTCTGCCTGTTGTGACGCTTGCTTGGAGCCATTGGATTACTGGACAAAACGCGCGCAACAAAACAAGGTTTTTGGATATAAAGAGGGACTTTATCGAAACAAAACAAACATTTATTGGGTAACTGGAGTCTTGTGAGTGCAACCATATGAAGATCATCAAAGTTAAGTGATAAATTGTTATCGCTATTTCTGACTTTTGTTACTCCTCTACTTGGCTGGTAACTGTTTGTTATGTTTTGTGTGCTGGCGCTGTCCTCAGATAATCGCATGGTATTGCTTTCGCCGTAAAGCCTTTTTGAAATCTGACACAGCGGTTGGATTAACAAGAAGTTAATCTTTAAACCGATGTATGTTTTATGAATTTTATTTTGAGTATTTCTGTTTTTGAATTTGGCGCGCTGCAATTTCACCGGATGTGTGGGACGCTAGCGTGGCGGAGAATAGAATAAACATGGCGGAGAATAGCTGGGCGCTGTCTCAGAATATTGCATGCTGTATTTTTGACTAAAGTATATTTTTTAAATCTAACACAGCGGTTGCATTAAGAACCAGTGTATCTTTCATTTGCTGTACAACATGTATTTTTTAGCAAAGTTTATGATGAGTTTTTTGGTTAGATTACGTGACTGTCCAAAATTATCTCCGGACAATTTGGTGCATTATGGCCCGTATTCACAATGTAAAACCAGGATTTGTAGCTATAAATATGCACATTTCGAACAAACATAAATGTATTGTATAACATGATGTTATAAGAACTGTCATCTGATGAAGTTGTTCAAAGGTTAGTGATTAATTTTACCTCTATTTTGGGTTTTGTGAAAGCTATGTTAGCGGTGAATAAATGGCGTTGTGTGTTTGGCTATTGTGGTGGGCTAACAATAATATATATTGTGTTTTTGCTGTAAAACACTTAAAAAATCGGAAATATTGGCTGGATTCACAAGATGTTTATCTTTCTTTGCTGTCACATGTATTTCATAATGTTATTGATGAGTAATTTATGTATTTTACGTTGCTCTTCTGTAATTATTCTGGCTGTTTTGGTGCTATTTGTGACGGTGCCTGCAATGTAAAACTACGATTATTACCTATAAAATGCACATTTACGAACAAAACATAAATGTTATTGTATAACATGATGTTTAAGACGTCTATCTGATGAATGTGTTTCAAAGGTTAGTGATTCATTTTATTCCTATTTGTGGGTTTTGTGAAGCTATGTTGCGGTGACAACATGGTGTTGGTTTTTTGGCTATTGTGGTGACTAACATAAATATATATTGTGTTTTCGCTGTAAAACATTTTAAAAATCGGACATGTTGGCTGATTCACAAGATGTTTATCTTTCAGTTGCTGTATTGGACTTGTTAATGTGTGGAAGTTAAATATTTCAAAAAAATATTTTTGAATTTCGCGAATTTCGAACATTCCTTCGCAGCGGAATGTTGTGGGTGTTCCGCTAGCCGGAACCCCCGGGGGAGAAAGGTTAAAAGTGAGGGTCGACTCTGCCTGAGATAAGTTTCATGAAGAGGATGAAAAGGTGAGGGTGTTCAATACCGACCTGGTATCAAAAGTATAGCTGGTTATCAGGGAGCCTTCATCAATACACCTGGTATCAAAAGTATAGCTGGTTAACAGGGAGGCCTTTTCCATCAATACCACCTGGTATCAAAAGTATAGCTGGTTAACAGGGAGCCTTTCATCAATACCACCTGGTATCAAAAGTATTGCTGGTTAACAGGGAGCCTTTCATCAAGCTGCCTGTTTTGCTAGCCTTGCCTGCTTTTAGGAAATTCTGAGCCTTGGTCAAAAGGTGGTTACAGTGACCTGAAGAACATCGATCGTTCATGACATAAAAGACATCAAACTCATGACATAAATGTTGCAGCAGCATAGGCTACACCTAAWCATGAGAGATCTGACATGTTGTATAGGATGAAAACGAGACATTTTTTCATTCTGATCAACTGTATGCTTCTAATAAGAGCAGCTGCATACAGCCTCTGCGCCATGTCCATCTGGTCAGGGTAAACTAATTGGTAACGTTGTGTAGTTATAGTCCATTTGTGTGTAAGGAGAAAATGTGAATGTGATCAAGATTGGGCTGGCTAGGATGACTATACGGTTTGAATCCAAAATTATTAACTGGAATGAATCAAACAACATAATTGTGATAACAGTTGTGAGTACATTTTTTACAAGACCTACGGTTACATAGGCCTGCATGATGCAAACATGCATAAAGGAAGCTCAGCCCTTTGGGATCTATTGTCTATCAGTTGTTGTCTATGTGTCTGGGTAGAGGAAATCCCCCTCCTAATCAATCAAATTTAATTATAAAGCCCGTCTTACATCAGCTGATGTCACAAAGTGCTGTACAGAAACCCAGTCTAAAACCCCAAATAGCAAGCAATGCAGGTGTAGAAGCACGGTGGCTAGGAAAAACTACTTAGAAAGGCCAGAACCTAGGAAGGAACCTAGGAGGAACCAGGTTATGAGGGGTGGCCAGTCCTCTTCTGGCTGTGCCAGGTGGAGATTATAACAGAACATGGCCAAGATGTTCAAATGTTCATAGATGACCAGCAGGGTCAAATAATAATAATCTCAGTGGTTGTAGAGGGTGCAACAGGTCAGCACCTCAGGAGTAAATGTCAGTTGGCTTTCATAGCCGATCATTCAGAGTATCTTTACCGCTCCTGCTGTCTCTAGAGAGTTGAAAACAGCAGGTCTGGGACAGGTAGCACGTCCGATGAACAGGTCAGGGTTCCATAGCCGCAGGCAGAACAGTTGAAACTGGACCAGCAGCACGACCAGGTGGACTGGGGACAGCAAGGAGACATCATGCCAAGTAGTCCTGAGGCATGGTCCTAGGGCTCAGGTCCTCCGAGAGAGAAACAAAGAAATAAAGAGAGAATTAGAGAGAGCATACTTAAATTCACACAGGACACCGGATAAGACAGGAGAAATATTCCAGGTATAACAGTCTGACCCTAGCCCCCCGACACATAAACTATTGCAGCATAAATACTGGAGGCTGAGACAGGAGGGGTCGGGAGATACTGTGGCCCCGTCCGATGATACCCCGGACAGGGCCAAACAGGCATGATATAACCCCACCCACTTGCCAAAGCACAGTCCCCACACCACTTGAGGGATATCCACCAACATACCATCCTGAGACAAGGCCGAGTATAGCCAAAGAGGATCTCCCCCATGGGGGGCCGCCAACCCGGGCAGGAAGATCACGTCAGTGACTCAACCCACTCAAGTGACGCACTCCTAGGGATGGCATGGAAGAGCACCAGTAAGCCAGTGACTGGCCAGGCAGAGACAGCAAGGGCGGTTCGTTGCTCCAGTGCCTTTCCGTTCACCTTCACACTCCTGGCCCAGTCTACACTCAATCATATGACCTGCTGAAGAGATGAGTCTTCAATAAAGACTTAAAGGTTGAGACCGAGTCTGCATCTCTCACATGGATAGGSAGACCATTCCATAAAAATTGAGCTCTATAGGAAAAAGCCCTGCCTCCAGCTGTTTGCTTAGAAATTCTAGGGACAATTAGGAGGCCTGCGTCTTGTGACCGTAGCGTATGTGTAGGTATGTACGGCATGACCAAATCGGAAAGATAGGTAGGAGCAAGCCCATGTAATGCTTTGTAGGTTAGCAGTAAAAACTTGAAATCAGCCCAGCCTAGCACTGGAGTAATATGATCAAATATTTTGGTTCTAGTCAAGATTCTAGCAGCCGTGTTTAGCACTAACTGAAGTTTATTTAGTGCTTTATCCGGGTAGCCGGAAAGTAGAGCATTGCTGTAGTATAATCTAGAAGTGACAAAAGCATGGATACATTTTTCAGCATCATTTTTGGACAGAAAGTTTCTGATTTTTGCAATCTTACGTAGATGGAAAAAAGCTATCCTTGAAACAGTCTTGATATGTTTGTCAAAAGAGAGATCAGGGTCCAGAGTAACGCCGAGGTCCTTCATAGTTTTATTTGAGACGACTGTACAACCATCGAGATTAATTGTCAGATTCAACAGAAGATCTCTTTGTTTCTTGGGACCTAGAACAAGCATTACTGTTTTGTCCGAGTTTAAAAGTAGAACATTTTCCGCCATCCACTTCCTTATGTCTGAAACACAGGCTTCCAGGGAGGGCAATTTTGGGGCTTCACCATGTTTCATCGAAATGGACAGCTGTGTGTCGTCAGCATAGCATTGAAAGTTAACATTATGTTTCCGAAAGACATCACCCAGAGGTAAAATATATAGTGAAAACAATAGTGGTCTAGACTGAAATAAGGTGATGATTAATATTGACTTACTTACTTACTTACTTACTTTGTTGTCCCCATGGGGAAATTTTGTTGCAGTGCCATGTACACATTTAAAGTGGCGTTAAATACAAAACAAGATTGACAATACAACTTTCAATAACAGTCACGCACCAATAARTAAAATAAAATTTAACATTTAAAATTTAAAAAAGAAGAAAAGACTAGCCTGCTGGCCTTACGGGAACATTTGCCCGAGCTATTTAAGAGGGATATCACACCTGGCACAAATGATTGTCTCGTTCTATTTTTCCTGCTGAGGGGTGCCCTATACCTGCGCCCAGAGGGGAGTAATTCAAAGTCCAGGTACAGGGGGTGACTTGGGTCTAAAATGATTTTTTGTGAGCCTTACGGAGGGCCCTGACCTTAAAAATCTCATCCAGGCCTGTCTGTTTGACTCCAAGTACCTTGCTTGCTGTGGTAATAATCCTTCTCAGCATGTTTCTCTGACTGACAGTGGCATTGCCAAACCAACAAACAATACAAAAATTTAAATACTCTCAATAAAGGATTTGTAAAACAGAGTCAATATAGTCAAGTCTATATTAAAAGAACCAACTTTTTTAGAAAGTACAGCTTCTGTTGGCTCTTTTTGTAGATCTGGTCTGTACATTTACTCCACTGAAGCTTACTGTCCAAAAAGACACCCGAATATTTATATTCCTCTACAATTTCTATATTCTGGCCTCTGATAGATGTTGCAGAGGTAGGTGTTGTACGCTTCCTAAAGTCTATGCACATCTCTTTGGTCTTGTTAGTATTGAGGACAAAGTGTGATTCCTCACACCACTCTACAAAGTTATCTAGGACCGGGCCATGATGTTCCTCATGACTGCTATTGATGTAAAATATTACTAGGTCTTTCAGAGTTTATTCGGAAGATAACAGCTCTTTAAACACTCTTACGTGGTGACCCGACTTTCTAGTTAATTACATTTACATGATTAGCTCAATCCGGTAATATTAATTACAGAGAAAGATTTTATAGAATAGCATGTCATATCACTTAGTCCGGCATAGCCAAAGACACGACAAGGGTATTGTGCAAGTTTGATTTTAATCTCAGTTAGGTGTTAATTGATTTTTGTACTCTACGTCCTTTCGTAGGTGGAGGGAGTCTGGAAGGGCATCTAAGAATCTTTGGTTGTTCGAGAATTTATAGCACGGCTTTTGATGATCTTTGGTTGGGGTCTGAGCAGATTATTTGTTGCGATTGCAAACGTAATAAAATGGTGGTCCGATAGTCAAGGATTATGAGGAAAAACATTAAGTTCCACAAACATATATTCCACAGGACAAAACTAGGTCCGGAGTATGACTATGGCAGTGAGTAGGTCGGAAACATGCTGGACAAAACCCACTGAGTCGATGATGGCACCGAAAGCCTTTTGGAGTGGGTCTGTGGACTTTTCCATGTGAATATCAATCACATACAGCAAAACAATCACATTGTTACATCAATGTTTCAATGTGTGTGTGTGTGTGTGTGTGTGTGTGTGTGTGTGTGTGTGTGTGTGTGTGTGTGTGTGTGTGTGTGTGTGTGTGTGTGTGTGTGTGTGTGTGTGTGTGTGTGTGTGTGTGTGTGTGTGTGGTGTGTGTGTGTGTGTTGTGTGTGTGTGTTTCTCTACATGCTGAATCAAAGAGAAGCCGAATCCCTTGAGACACACATTAATGTCGCTACTCTAAATAATCATTCGGCTCCAGGACTGGTTTTATCAGCGTAACCCCCATCATTCAATGTACCTCCCCTTACTGCTAACACCTCAGTGTGTCTACATTCCACTTTACTGTGTCAGCAGACAATCAGCACTGTGATTACATCATACAGTACAACCCTTACAGTGCTGAGACCACAGGCTACATTTAGTCATTTAGTGCCCATTGCTAACAACACACACACACACACAGACACACAGACACACACAGACACACACACACACACACACACACACACACACACACACACACCACACAACACACACCACACCACACAACACACACACACACACACCACACACACACACACCCACACACACACACACACACACACCTACTAAAACGATCCCAGATTACGTTTCATTAGTGCTTCCTGGTCGATTTCCCTTTTCTGCATTTCGGAACCCTGGAGTAACAGTGTAGACCCCGGAACACTGCGAGGTCCGCAGAATCCTCCGATCAGCCTTTTTTAAAACAAGTTAACCCAATCCCAACTTCCTACATTAGATAGACAAATGATAAAAAGTGATACTTTTTTGTTGATAATTTTAAATGTAATTAATTGTGGTGGGTGTGTGCAGTATGCAATTTTTATGTATTTAACCTTAATTTAAAACCTGTTTGGGATAGGGGGCAGCACTCTGTCCCAGGCACACTCTGTCCCAGATGCTAATATATGCATATTATTAGTAGTATTGGATAAAAAAACACTCTGACGTTTCTAAAACAGTTTGAATGATGTCTGTGAGTATAACAGAACTCATATGGCAGGCGAAAACCTGAGAAAAATCCAACCAGGAAGTGGGAAATCTGAGGTTTGTAGTTTTTCAAGGCTTGGCCTACCAAATACACAGTGTCTATGGGGTTAAGTTGCACTTCCTAAGGCTTCCACTAGATGTCAACCATCTTTAGAAACTTGTTTCAGGCTTCTGCTATAAAGGAGGGGGAATGGGAGATGAATGAGTCATAGATCTGGCAGAGTGTCTCACGCTCGTTACGTGCGCTCCCGACAGAGTTAGCTCTCGTTCCAGTGCTTTGCTACAGACAATGGAATTCTCCGGTTGGAACATTATTGATGATTTATGTTTAAAAAATCCTGAAGATTGATTCCATACATCGTTTGATATGTTTCTACGACCTGTAACGGAACTTTTCAAATTTTTGTCTGGACGTAGTGCTCATGAAGATGGATTACTGGGCTGAACACGCTAACAACTAGTGGCTATTTGAACATAAATTATGGACTTTATGGAACTTTATAGAACAAATCAGTCATTTATTGTCGAACTGGGATTCCTGGTAGTGCATTCTGATGAAGATCATCAAAGGTAAGTGAATATTTATCATGTTATTTCTAACTTCTGTTGACTCCAACATGGCGGATACTTCTTTGGCTGGATTGGGCTCTGAGCGCCGTACTCAGATTATGCTTTTTCCGTAAAGTTTTTTTGAAATCTGACACAGCGGTTGCATTAATAAGGAGAAGTCTATCTTTAATTCTGTGAATAACACTTGTATCTTTTATCAATGTTTATTATGAGTATTTCTGGGATTTCTGTGGCTGTCTGCAAAAACACTGGATGTTTTGGAATCAAAACATTACTGCACGTAACGCGCCAATGTAAACTGAGATTTTTGGATATAAATATGCACATTATCGAACAAAACATACATGTATTGTGTAACATGATGTCCTATGAGTGTCATCTGATGAAGATCATCAAAGGTTAGTGATTAATTTGATCTATATTTCTGCTTTTTGTGACTCCTATTTTTGGCTGGAAAAATGGCTGTGTGTTTTTTTGACTTGGCTCTGAACTAACATAATCATATGTTGTGCTTTCGCTGTAAAGCCTTTTTGAAATCGGACATGATGGGTAGATTAAAACTTCTCTAGGGTAGGGGGCAGCATTTGGAATTTTGGATGAAAAGCATGCCCAAATTAAACTGCCAGCTACTCATCCCCAGAAGATAAGATATGCATATTATTAGTAGATTTTGATAGAAAACACGCTGACGTTTCTAAAACTGTTTGAATCATGTCTGTGAGTATAACAGAACTTATTTAGCAGGCGAAAACCCGAGGACAAACCATTCAGATTTTTTTTTTTGAGAGGTCACTCTCTTTTCAATGATTTTTCATTGGGAAACCAGATTTCTAAGGGACCTGCTTGCAGTTCCTACCGCTTCCACTGGATGTCAACAGTCTTGAGACATTGGTTGAGGTTATACCTTTGTGTAATGAAGAAGTACGGCCATCTTGAATGAGAGTCACATTAAGTGTCCTGTTAGATAGAAGCGCGTGACCAGAAAGCTAGCTATAGTTGGTTTTAATCCTGTATTGAACACAGATCATCCCGTCTTCAATTTTATCGATTATTAACGTTAAATACCTAAAGTTGTATTACAAAAGTAGTTTGAATTTTTTTTGGCAAAGTTTACAGGTAACCTTTGAGATATTTTGTAGTCACGTTTGAGCAAGTTGGAACCGGTGTTTTTCTGGATCAAACGCGCCAAATAAATGGACATTTTGGATATATATCGACGGAATTAATCGAACAAA
>NC_036848.1:1984953-1991378 GCF_002910315.2 Salvelinus sp. IW2-2015
TCAAAAGGATCATTTGTGGATGTTTATGGGACATATTGGAGTGCCAACAACAGAAGCTTGTCAAAGTAAGGCATGAATTATATTTTATTTCTTCTGCGTTTTGTGTCACGACCTGGCAGGGTTGATATGCTTCTCCCTGTCTTGTTTACTATTGTGCTATCCTCAGTAAATAGCTCGTTTGCTTTCGCCGAAAGCCTATTTTTGAATTCTGACATGTTGGCTGATTCACCAAACGAGTGTAGCTTTAATTTGGTATCTTTCATGTGTGATTTATGAAAGTTTCGATTTTTATAGTAATTTTAATAGTAATTATTTGAATTTGGCGCTCTGTATTTTTCTCTGGATATTTTGGCCAGTGATGACAGTAGGTCCTGCCTAAACTCAGATTTTGGGATAAAAATATGAACTTTACCGAACAAAACATACATGTATTTGGTGTAACATGAGTCTATGAGTGTCATTGATGAAGATCTTCAAAGGTTAGTGATTTAATTTTATCTCTATTTCTGCTTTTTGTTACTTTCTCTCTTCTAGAAAATGGCTGTCATTTTTCGTGACTTGCTCATACCTAACAATTGTTGGTGTGCCTTTCGTTCGTAAAACTTTTTGAAATCGACACTTTGGCCTGGATTTACAAGCAAGTGTATCTTTAAATGAATGTAAAATACTTGCATGTTTGGGAATTTAAATTATGGATTTCTGTTGTTTTGAATTTTGGCGGCCCTGCAGTTTCACTGGCTGTTGACGAGGTGGGACGCTACCGTCCACATACCCTAGAGAGGTTCAACGATGTTTATCTTATCATTTGCTGTTATGACTTGCTTAATGTGTGAAAGTTAAATATTTCAAAAAAAATATTTTTTAATTTTCCCGGCGCTGGCCATTTTCAGCGGAATGTTGTCGAGGCGTTCGCAAAGGGTTAACTAGGCAAATTCAGTTTAGAACTCTTGAGAATACAGGGGAGTAATTTTTTTCGCATTAGCATAATTTGCTTCTACAGATTAAACTGCTCTTATTCAATTATTGTCTTACTATATGCATATAAATCATACCATTTGGAAAGAAAAAACAATCCCTAGTTTCTAAAACCGTTTCAATTTTGTCTCTGAGTGTACAGAAGCTCATTCAAACAGCACTTTCCATGACCAAGAACATAAAAATCAGATTGTGTTATGCTGGCTTCAAAGCTTTGCCATACTATGGTGTGCCCCCTATGCCAGAAACACACCCTCATTCGCTCCTCTGGTTGTCAAGATGATCAGAGGAGAAATTCTTTGTTTATCTGGGACGACGTGAAATAGGACCCATTTCTTTGGGCGTGGACCCGACAACATTCCGGACATCTGATTTTCGAATTTGAGCTGCTCGTTGGTGTAACTGTTTGCTGGCGTTATGTATGAACTACCTCCCGTGTCGAATTTTGTTTGATACATGTGACCATATCATCGGTAATTATGTTTTTTCAAATATAGTTTAATAGATTATTGAATTTTTCCCGGGAGTTTTTCGGTGTACCGTTGTCGGGCTTGTATTTACGTTTTGAGAATTCGTGCACTCGACGGTACTGTGCTAAATGGAGTGGCAAGGAACAGAATTCTGAACGGAACAACGATCATCTTGACAAAGGACACTTTTGATCACATCTGATGAAAGATAGCCATAGTAAGACCCAATTACGATTTTATATCATATCTGTTGTGCATGTGAACTGGACGTTGGGCGCCTAGCCGAATCTGCCTGGTAAAAATATTGTGTCTCCGTAACGTGGTTAGCTAATAGATTTACATATTCTGTCCTTCCTGTAAACATTTTAAAATCCTGAGAATGGTGGCTTTATTCACAAGACCTGTATTTTATCTGGTGGTCTTGGACTTGTGCTTTAATGATATTTAGATGCTACAAGTTACTTGTGAGCTATGCTGCTGTGCTAATCAGTGGGGTGGTTGGGGGGTGCTAAACCGGATCAGGTTGGTGACTCGTGAGAAGTTTAAGAACAAATTCTTATCAACACTTACGTCAACCAAGTGGAAATGCCTCCTGCGGGGACGGGGGCTGGCGATTAAAAATTAACAATGTAAGACAAAACACCGACACAACACTACTAAAGAGTGACCTAGACAAAGCATTCATGGTTAGCTGTCACACTGTCCACGATCGTGTGGAGGAGAAGACGGACCAAAACGCCGCATGTGGAAAATAAGCACTCTTTCTTTTAGACCCTGCCTGTCGTTCTGTACCTTGTCACACCACCCTGGATTACTGACCTCTGCCTGCCCTGACCCTGCCTGTCGTTCTGTACCTTGTTACACCACCCTGGATTACTGACCTCTGCCTGCCCTGATCCTGCCTGCCGTTCTGTACCTTGTTACACCACCCTGGATTACTGACCTCTGCCTGCCCTGACCCTGATCCTGCCTGCCGTTCTGTACCTTTCGGACACTGCTCTGGACTACTGACCTCTGCCTGCCTTTGACCTGTCGTTTGCCTGCCTCCCTGTTTTTGTAATAAACTTTTGTTACTTCTTAACTGTCTGCATCTGGGTCTTCTCCTTAGCCTTGACAGGTAGCAACACAACATGACAACACAGTAGCAACACAACATGGTAGCAGCACAAAACATGGTACAAACATTATTGGGCACAGATAACAGCACAAAGGACAAGAAGGTAGAGACAACAATACATCACGTGAAGCAGCCACAAGTGTCATTAAGAGTGCCCATGATTGAGTCTTTGAATGAAGAGATAAAACTGTCCAGTTTGAGCTCGTTCCAGTTGCTAGCTGCAGCTAACTGTAAAGAGGAGCGACCCAGGGATGTGCTTTGGGGACCTTTAACAGAGTGTGACTGGCAGAACAGGTGTTGTATGTGGAGGATGAGGGCTGCAGTAGATATCTCAGATAGGGGGGAGTAAGACCTAAGAGGGTTTTATAAATAAGCATCAACCAGTGGGTCTTGCAGATGACGAGTTTACAGAGGAGTATAGAGTACAGTGATCTGTCCTATAAGGAGCTTTGGTGGCAAATCTGATGGCCGAATGGTAAATAAAATCTAGCGGCTCGAGATCACCCTTACCTACCAATCTATAAATTACGTCTCCGTAATCTAGCATGGGTAGGATAGTCATCTGAATCAGGGTTCGTTTGGCAGCTGGGGTGAAAGAAGAGCGATTACTATAGAGGAAACCAAGTATAGATTTAACCTTAGCCTGCAGCTTGGATATGTGCTGAGAGAAGGACAGCGTACCATCTAGCCATACTCTCAAGTACTTGTATGAGGTGACTACCTCAAGCTTTAAACCCTCAGAGATAGTAATCACACCGGTGGGGAGAGGGGCATTCTTCTTACCGAACCACATGACCTTTGTTTTAGATGGGTTAAGAACAAGGTTAAGGGCAGAGAAAGCTTGTTGGACACTAAGAAAGCTTTGTTGTAGAGCATTTAACAGAACATCCGGGGAGAGGCCAACTGAGTAAAAGACTGTATCATCTGCATATAAATGGATGAGAGAGCTTCCTACTGCCTGAGCTATGTTGTTGATGTAATTTGAGAAGAGCATGGGGCCTAGGCTTGAGCCTTTGGGTACTCCCTTGGTGACAGGCAGTGGCTGAGACAGCAGATGTTCTGACTTTATACACTGCACTTTTTGAGAGAGGTAGTTAGCAAACCAGGCCAAAGACCCTCAGAGACACCAATACTCCTTAGCTGGCCCACAAGAATGGAATGGTCTACCATGTCAAAAGCTTTGGCCAAGTCAATAAAAACAGCAGCACAACATTGCTTAGAATCAAGGGCAATGGTGACATAATTTAGGACCTTTAAGGTTGCGGTGACACATCCATAAGCTGAGCGGAAACCAGATTGAATAACCGAGAGAATACTATAGACAAGAAAGCCAGTCAGTTGATTATTAACAAGTTTTTCCAAAACAAAATAACTTTAGCCGTCCAGATAGCCTGAGTGCACTTATTTCTCATTTGCCTGAACGACAGCCAGTCAGCCTGAGTATGCGTGTGCCGAGCCTTTCGCCAAATGGAATTACAAACCCCGGAATCATCATTAACTAATACGTTTAGGAAGCTGGTAGATACTGTCTGTCTCTGGCTCCTAGTTCCTCCTGGTGCTGAATTGACACCTGGTATGTAAAGTACATAATCACAGAGAACAATGATACCATGGTATGATCGTATTTCAACATTCCAAAGTCCGATCTTTCCAGTCGTTGGATAAACATCAAATATCACCCTGAGCTGGTGAGATCAAGTTGTAGAGGACACAGAGAACTATTCCCAAAACACAACATAGAACAGAGAGAAGGTCACAGACAAGAGGTCACTTTCATTTACAGTCATATTGTGAAAGTCCAAAACGTATATTGCAGATGAATTTTCATTAAAAAATTATAACAATCTATACAGTAGATTTTATTTAATGCACTTCAGACACACCAGTGTGAAAAAAGAAACCAGCTATTTGTTTTGGATGTTTTTGTATCCTCAGTACAAAACTGTATAATTAAGAATAATAATTAAGAAACACAGTACAAAGCAGCCTTTATGTTTCCAAATAGAGGTTAGTTAATTTGAAACAGACACCAACCCCTCCTAGATCTGAACAGCATGGTGAAAGCATCACACCAACCCCTCCTAGATCTGAACAGCATGGTGAAAGGATCACACCAACCCCACCTAGATCTGAACAGCATGGTGAAAGGATCACACCAACCCCTCCTAGATCTGAACAGCATGGTGAAAGGATCACACCAACCCCTCCTAGATCTGANCTAGATCTGAACAGCATGGTGAAAGGATCACACCAACCCCTCCTAGATCTGAACAGCATGGTGAAAGGATCACACCAACCCCTCCTAGATCTGAAAAGACGCCTAGCAACACGCCTAGCATCAGGCATACTTCTGCTTAAACAGGTGTTTTATAATTAAGTGATAATGCCCAAGAAGCCGGTCTTTGGAGGATATATTGGCATCGTGCATCGAGGGCATTATCCCTTTTATACAACGGGTTACTAACATATTCAAATGATTGACAGATTTTCATTAAAAACGTTATTTGGATTAATTTAATCATACTATTTCATCCTTCTACAAGATTTAGTCCCGAAACAAATCTAGGGTTGCTACCCAAGCCGGCTGGTCGTTCGTTTTATTGGTTCGGTTGGCAGAGACGTGACCCAGTCGTTTAGTCTTTTTGTTCTGTATCTATGGACGCGACCCAGTCGTTCGCTCTAAATGTTCCATGCCATACTGGCTGGCAACGTTCTTATCCCTTGCATGCCAGCTAGCCAACTACAGCTAACTTACAGTCACATCAAACAGTGCAGACAGAACAACAATAGCTGCATTTGTTTAAGCTGTTTTCCAGTGACATTTATTTGGATACATCCATAACAGTGAGCTAACGAGGCCCGATTTCGCCTGGCATAGAAAATGTTCTCTCTCGGTAGGACACGGTTGTTCAGAGGAGCGGGCCAACAACACAGCTAACAACACAGCCAACAACACAGCTAACACAATCACTTCAAACTGAAGCTGAAAAGACTGAAAACTAGCTGCACTTCGTTTCATTTAACCTTTTTTCAATTGACATTTCTTTGTATATATCCATAAAAATGATGCCAGCTGATTCATGATTTCGACTGGCTGAGAAACGCTGCCTGCCTGTCTCTCGTCCCGACTCCCCACCTCTACACGTCCTTTACTATGGGACAGTTGGAGATTGAATTTTGAATATTGAAACAATGTTGAAAATCTTGGAGAGACAGACAGCAAGGTTTATACAAATCTCCACTGTTGAAAACGAAATGTTAGTCTAAAAGAAATGTGAGATAATGTCTAGATGCTTTTTATAGTGGTGATCAAGTTGATAAACTGCCTGCCTGGGCTGATGAGACAGTGGATTGCGCAGTCAGATGGAACAGAGTAAATAGGCATTTTAACGTCATAGATTTAGCCAGTGGTAACTTGTGGAACAGACACTGGCTTGAATGCACTTAACCAATCAGCATTCGATATTAGACCCACCCGTTGTATGAAGACTAAACAAAACTCTCAAGAAGAGAGAGTCCTATTTTCTGTCCGGCAACAGCTTGAAGACGCACAACAGACGTATATATTTCTCTCTCTATCAAAACACTACAAAGATTGTTTAGGAGACCCTTTGAAGATTGATCAGTCAGCTGAGAGAAGAAGAGAGGAGAAGAGCAAAAGACAGGGAGAGAAGAAGAGGACAAGAGGTAGAGCAAAAGACAGGAAGAGAAGAAGAGAGGAGAAGAGGTAGAGGAAAAAAACTGAGAGGAGAAGAAAGAGAAAAGGAAAAGACAGCGAGAGGAGAAGAGGAAAAGCCAGGGAGAGAAGAAGAAAGAGAGAAGAAGATGAAAAGACAGGGAGAGGAGAAGAAGAGGAGAAGAGG
>NC_036848.1:1993784-1994850 GCF_002910315.2 Salvelinus sp. IW2-2015
CTGTGTGAATAAAGTGTCTGACTGTGTGAATAAAGTGTCTGACTGTGTGAATAAAGTGTCTGACTGTGTGAATAAAGTGTCTGACTGTGTGAATACTGTAAAGTGGTAAGTTCAGCATGGATTGATATTTAGATTAGAAAAGGACAGTTGGTGAAGATCCAAACTAACTGCTTTTAGAATAAGATGCTGCTTTTGGACATAAAATGTAAAACATTTTCAAATCAGGAAAAGCTAAACTTTTATTAACCCACAAATAATGAAAGAAATGGCAACATTTTTGGATGGGAAATAACACATGGAAGCTTGGCTAGACAACACAGCACAAAATAAACTAGGTACAAAATAAAATAAAAATAAAATATGAGATCACATTTACATAGTGGGTGACAAAACATAACTCTGTGGCACTTTGACACTTATAAACTAACACAGAACAAACTAGAATTAGGGTCAAGAAGCAATGCAAAACGTACACATACAAAAGATAAATACATTATTTAAAAGAAGTCCCCCTTTTTTCTCCAAATCCGTGCTTCTTGCTAAGTATACAGTAGATGAGASCTTGACAGTGAAACGACCATCTGTGTCGACAGCTGCCTTTAGACATATTCATGTTTATATTATATTTAAAGTAGAACTTTGGTAAAACAAAGCAAAATAAATCCAATCATGAACCCATCATTTTGATATTTATACACACAAATATATTACATAAATAGTACTTCTAATCAGATATTTTATAAAATGTGTTTTCTGATTGAAATGAAAAGGGAATCGCACATCTCTGATTGCATTTCTTTGATAAGTAAGCAGCAAAAATATTCATCAACATTGTAGAAGTTATCTTTCAGCTCAGTCTGTTTTAAACCTTTAAAGGGGCATTCTGCAGTTGAATCAATAACAAACTATTGTCGCCACCACTGTTTCAGTAAAAAGCTGAGAGATGGAGATGTGTAACTACTCTCAAATGTATAGACAGGGCTATGGATGCAAGGACTGATCATAGACAGGGCTATGGATGCAAGGACTGATCATAGACAGGGCTATGGATGCAAGGACTGATCAT
>NC_036848.1:1995075-1997027 GCF_002910315.2 Salvelinus sp. IW2-2015
CATAGACAGGGCTATGGATGCAAGGACTGATCATAGACAGGGCTATGGATGCAAGGACTGATCATAGACAGGGCTATGGATGCAAGGACTGATCAGCCATCATATGGAAATTCTAAGTTTAACCGTGTTTTTGAGGCTATACATTGTTTACAGTTACTAAATGTAAACTGATACGAGACAACTTTGTTTACAACCCCTGTTAACCCCTATCCAGTCATGTTGGAGCTATCTACTTACACAAACCCGTATAGCCAATCAGCTTCAGTGTTSTTTGTATGTGTTACAGTCTGTAAGAAGGCATACAATAGATCAAACTTAAACATTATACCAATAAATACACAGAAAACATAAATAAATGATTTTGTCATGAGGTCAGTCATATTGTCACTGAACTGTGGTGTGGACAGGGTCATGAGGTCATACATATTATCACTCAATTGGGGTGTGGACAGGGTCATGAGGCATCTTACAGTCTTTTGTCAATTCCATTAAATACAATTCTGTTCAATTCAGTTCAATTCAATTTAAATAACTTTATTATTTGACTCCAAGTTGTGTCTGAGAAGGTTCACAAATTCACCGGAAAGGGAATTAATTAAAAAATGTTATTTTCATCCTCTTCTTCATCTTTCTTCCTTCCAATGAGATTCCTTCTAGAAAGGCCTGAGTTTAACCATTTTGAGTTCAGTGTTCTGTTCAGGTCCAGAGGGTTGGAGTGTGACACAGAGACACCTCAGACATGTTCTCTCCCTGTCAACATTCCCAAATTCTCAACGTTCACAGATCTACATGGATGGATCAATCATCCCGGGAATCACTGTTTGTGGGAAGAGAGGAAGGGGAGCGAGACAGAGAGGTATAGGGAGAGAGAGAGAGAGAGGTAGAGAGAGAGGTAGAAAAAGAGGTAGAGAGGGAGAGAGAGAGGTAGAAAGAGAGGTAGAGAGGGAGAGAAAGAGGTAGAGAGAGGGAGCGAGAGAGGAAGAGAGGGAAAGAGAGAGAGGTAGAGAGAGAGAGAGAATGACAAAAATAAAGAAAGAGAGAGAAACAGGGAGGTCAGTCTGTGTTTCATCAGAACAGTCACATAACAGCAAATGTGTTGCAGCATCTGGTGTACAAAGAACTCGCTCTCTCTCGCCCTTGCTCACCCCTTCAAAACCATAACATCTCTCTGTGTCCCAGCCAACTTGGAACACACAGGCTGCAGTTGAAACAGCTCATTGTGTTTTCAGAATCTCTTCATGCTATTCTGTGGTCTAACCAGCTCTTCCAAGGCTGCGTCCCATGGCCCCCAACTCCCTATGTAGTGCACTAGTTTTGACCATGGCCAAGTAGTTCACTATGTAGAGAATAGGGTGCCATTTAAGACCTGTTAACTGTAATGCTTCGATTGTGTTCACTGGCGTACCACACACCCCTGCACGGGCTCTGTTTACATATATTTTAGTGACAATTTATAAGGAAATATGTATAAAACCCGTATAAACTGTATTTATAATTATATGACAATAGTTTAGCTTGTCAATAGTTATATTACACAATTTCTGATATATCACAAGCCTTATTTTTATTTTCCTGCAAAGTAAAATCAGGATTATGCCTCTACTGCCTTTCATTCAACATTAGACTGGTTTGGATTTCTTCCCTGACCAAGATGGCTGCCTTTTCATTCACATTAGACTGGTTTGGATTTCTTCCTAACCAAGATGGCTGCCATTTTCACCCCATCCTGGAATATTGAGAATTTATGACATAGCCCCTCTAGTAATTCTACAGGATCTCTATAGTCGCCCCCACTTGCAGATTGGATATGAACACGTCATAAATGATACATGAAATTAGCTGTAAGACTGTTCAGAACCTGGGGGGGCTGCGAAACTGCCGGTATTCCACTGATTGTGGAACTAATCTAATAGTGCCAACATGAAGACAACACAGTGATGAGAGGAGAATTA
>NC_036848.1:1999996-2001046 GCF_002910315.2 Salvelinus sp. IW2-2015
CCTTATGGCAGACTAAAGCAGTAGATAGACCTTATGGCAGACTAAAGCAGTGGTTCGCACATATTTCACTGTTTCCCTGCTGTGACCAACCTAAAGGATTTAGGGGTTTTCTTATGACCCACAAAGTCAACGCAACGGGCCACTCTGAAGAGAAAAACTATTACACTATTGTCAGCTAGCTTAGTATTAGCCGCAACACCCCACCTGGTCCCTCTGATCATATGAGAAACAACTAGACTAGAGGAAGACAGATAAAGAGGAATGGAAATCCTGTGGACAAGGAGAGAAAACCCGGTGGAGTTGGAATGATGGATGGAGTGAAGCATATAATCTACAGACCATGAGAGGGAGGAGAAGAGAAAGAGGGATGGGTGATTAAATGGAGTGAGAGAGAGAGACAGAGAGAGCTAACATACTTCAGGAGAAGGCCAGACCCTGAAGAGAGCTGGAGGAGGAGTACTTGCTAGAGTCCACAAAAGACTGATCTACTGAAGTGGAGGAAGAGAGGGAGACAGAAATAGAAATACAGGGGGGGGTCAAGATGAAAGAAGTAGAATAGGGGAAAGTGGGACAGGAGGGTAAAGAAAACAACAACATTATTATAAAAGGGGATGGGGGTATGGAGAGAGGCATAGAGCTGGATTGACTCTAGCTAACTCATCAACAAACCATAGACTAATTACTGCCTCGCTAACATGATAACTAGCCAACAAGCTAAGCAGCCAACAAGCCAAACAGCCAACAAGCTAAGCAGCCAACATGCTAAGCAGCCAACAAGTTAAGCAGCCAACATGCTAGCTCACCTTGCAGTCCGTTAGCAATAGCGCCGGTGCAGGTGAGTGGAGGGGAGGTCTGCGGCCGTACAACGGGGGCGAAGGCGCTCTTCTGTTTGACCGCAGCAGACACCATGTTGGCCGGAGAGAAGGAGAAGATGCCTGAAGAACTACTGCAATTAGAGGGAAGATTGGTGGTGGAGGCCATGGTGGGACTGGAGGGAACGACTGGAGGAGAGAGAAAGATAGAGAGGAGGAGGGAGAGTGGGGAGGGAGG
>NC_036848.1:2001925-2021621 GCF_002910315.2 Salvelinus sp. IW2-2015
TCTTACAGACAACAGGACTCAGTTCAGCTGTTATAGATCTTACAGACAACAGGACTCAGTTCAGCTGTTATAGATCTTACAGACAACAGGACTCAATTCAGCTGTTATAGATCTTACAGACAACAGGACTCAATTCAGCTGTTATAGATCTTACAGACAACCCAGCAAACTGGGAACATTCCCAGAACATTAGTTAAGATTCCCATTAGTTAGGGCTTCATCTAACAATTAGTATGATAACAATTTTATTTAAAAATAAAATGTTTTAAATGAAATATCCTTGTGCACARCWTCTGTAWCARCCACCACAGAACATTCCCCAAAAGCTGTMATTAGGTTTSAAGGTAATGTAATAACACAATGTAGCAGTAACGTTTTCCCAGTAAACCAACATTTATTCTGTGAAAGTACCTAGAACATTAGCTAGGTTGTGGTAAATATTCTCATAACACAAAAACTGTCCAGTCACAGTGATGATTATATCATTTTTGTATAAAACATTAACCTGAAGTTGTAAGAATATTCTTAGAACACATTTATTTAGTTCTTTACAGGTTCCCAGAATGTTTCTTCAGGTTGTGGGAACRTTGTGGGGATATGACAAGATATAGGTTTTCAAAACACTACAACTGTCCAGTTGTGCTAACATTCAGATAATGTTTGWATCAGGGTGCACAAAACATTCCTTTGATGTTGCAAGAATGTTGACAGAGAAGCCTTTGAGTTCTTTAAAGGTTCCCAGATCATTTAATTAGGTTGTGGGAACATTGTGGATACATTACAAGAGATAGGTTCCCAAAACACAAAATGTGTTCAGTTACATTTTATAGCTCTGCCGGTCCTGACAAACCCCACCACGAGCACGTAAAGTCATAAGTCCCGTCCCAAATGACAGCCTAGATAGGCTGACCAAGGCACATTGACCAAGGCACATAGGGCTCTGAACAAAAGTAGTGTAGTATGTAGGGAATTAGTCACCTTTTGGGACGCAGACATAATCCATTTAAGGGGATCTAACAAATCAATTAATAACAATTGGAAGTACTAAGCCGGCCAGCAGGAAGGTATTGATCAAAAGTGTCTGTGTAGTGTGTGTGTGTGTGTGTGTGTTGTGTGGTGGTGTGTGGTGTGTGTGTGTGTGATGGTGGTGTGTGTGTGTGTGGTGTGTTGGTTGTGTTGTTGTGTGTGTGTGTGTGTGTTTCGTGTGGCTGATTGGATGAGGCAGTTGGGCAGTGCATGCGTGTCCTCTCTGGTGGGTGTGTTTGAATTAAAGTTGTGTTCCGTGGGCTGTCATCGCTGGGCGCCGTTTGAGCATGTTCAAATCCGTGTTAAGCATCTCCAGGAGAGATGCAAAGAGGCTGCGAAGTTAGGGAGAATTTGCTGTCTCTTGGTCAAGGATTCAGTTTAGGTGGAATGGTGTAGAGTTAAGCGTGTCTGTTAATGATAGGAGGGGGGAGGGAGGAGAGAGGAGATGGAGGACGAGGCCAGGGTATAGCAGTAGACAGACGCGCTGGGGAGGAGGAGCGAGAGAATGAAGGAAACAGGCCATTATGGAAAGGAGACTGGGGAGCGGAGGAGGAATAGAAGAATGAAAGGAACAGCCATTATAGACAAGCTCGGGGGAGGAGGAGAGAAGGATGAGATACCAGCGCATTAGTAATACGGCTGGGGATAGGGAGAGGAAGATGAGAACAGCCAATAGAACGAGCTGGGGGAGGAGGGAAGAAGAAATGCAGCAACAGCCATTTGGATAAAACGCTAGGGGATGGAGAGGAAAGAGAGAGAACAGACCATTACTCAGAAGTGCTGGGGGGAGGGAGGAATGAGGAATAGACAGCCATGTATGAAGACAGTGGGGAGGAGGAGAGGAGAATGAGAACCAAAGGCCATATCCGTGGAGGAAGCGAGAGCAAGATTGACAGGGGGAGGGAGGAAGAAGAGAATGAGAACAAGCAGAACAGCTGGGAAGGAGGAAGAGATGAAGCCATTCATGACAGGTCTTGTTCTTAACAACACCGATAAGAGCGGGTGTCCTTAAAGAAAGACCTGGATGGTTTATTCCACTGCCCTTTTTCGTTCTTCGTTTCATTTGTGAGCTTTGGTTCTCTACTTTCTATAGACTGCTCTTCTCCCGTCTTTGGTGCAATTCCTATCTTTCGTTAAACCATTGTTTATTAATTTACGAGAAGTACAGTATAGGGCGATTTACTGTGAAGGAGCATTGCGGATGTAGGGCACGAGGGTAGTAATGGCTGGAGGGTTTAGGTAGTGGTTAGGGCTCAATGACTGGGCGTAGATAGTTAGTGTGGAGTGTTTTTATTGTGGGCACTCAATGGTATAAGGGGTCATATGAGTGTGGAGGGCTTTAGTGTGTAGTTGGGACAAGTTG
The DNA here is from genome assembly GCF_002910315.2 of Salvelinus sp. IW2-2015. Taxonomy (NCBI): domain Eukaryota; kingdom Metazoa; phylum Chordata; class Actinopteri; order Salmoniformes; family Salmonidae; genus Salvelinus; species Salvelinus sp. IW2-2015. Next base: position 2,004,315 of record NC_036848.1, read on the forward strand.
TAAGTGTGGTACTCGACTAGCGTGAGTGGTGAGGTTGGTGGGCTGGGACCCGTTGCGGTGAGAGGAAGGTTGGGGTGGAGGTTCCGTAAGCGTGGGTGCCAGTGGCCAGAGTTGAGTGTAGCCGTGTTCATGGCTGAGTCGAGAAAGAGCTGTGAGTGGTCTTGCTTGTTGGAGTGGGGGGGTGGGGACACGTAGAGCCATCGAAGGAGATGCACTGGCCTGCTACTTTCCTAGCTGGTAAACCTAGAGGTAGAGAGAGGAAGGAGAGACATGGGAGTCAGGGGAGAGAGTGGAAGGAGGGGGAGAGAGGCGCGGGAGAGGAGGGGGGAGAGAGGTGGGATACAGGAGAGAAGGCTGGCGGTCTGGCGGGAGTGGAAGGGAGAGTGAGCTGAGACAGAGGAGGATGAGCTAGAAGGTATGGCGGAATCGGGAGAGGCGGAGAGTACAGAGAGGGAGGAGAGGAGGGCGGTAGTGAGAGGAGAGGAGGGGGGAGAGAGTGATACAGAGAGAAGGAGAGGAGAGAGAGAGGAGGTGGGATTGGGGGAAAAGAGAAGAGAGAGAGGAGGTGGATTGGGGGAAAAGAGAGAGGAGAGAGAGAGGAGATGGGATTGAGGGTAAAGAGAGAGGAGAGACAGAGAGATAAATAAAGATAAATCAAGAGATAGACAGAGAAAAAGATAATTATGAGAGGAAAAATAAAACAGATAAGTCATTTTCATACACTACACAAAAACCATGTACATTCCTGGTTCCTGTGTTTTGGCTCACCCTGATTGGCTATCTGTGTGACCTCTGACCCGGGGAAGGAGTTGACGGCCATCATGCCGGCGTGGACGGAGCCGCTGCCCATCCCAGTCAGCTGGTTGTGGCTGCGTGGCAACGTTGTGTACAACGCCTCTGCCATGTCTGCTGCCCGCTTCAGAATCATCTCCTGAGAGAGACATGTCGGAACCGGAATAGAAAAGAATAGAATGTGGTCTCCTGAGTGGCGCAGCGGTCTAAGGCACTGCATCACAGTGCTAGAGGCATCACTACAGACCCGGGTTCGATCCCTAGTTCTGAACCCCCCCCCCCGCCCCACCACAACATAGCTCAGGCGGTAGGAAGCTCTCTCATCCATTTATTTGCAGATGATACAGTCTTATACTCAGCTGGCCCCTCCCCAGATTTTGTGTTAAATGCTTTTTTTGTTTGTTGTATCCAACAAACTTTCTTTGCCCCCTGACCTAGTTTTGAACATGGCTAGATGGTACGCTGTCCTTCTCTCAGCACATATCCAAGCCGCAGTCTAAGGTTAAATCTAGACTTGGTTTCCTCTATCGTAATCGCTCTTCTTTCACCCCAGCTGCCAAACTAACCCTGATTCAGATGACCATTCTACCCACGCTATCAGAGATCGGTAGGTAATGGTGATCTCGAGCCGCTAGATGTTCTTTACCATTCGGCCATCAGATTTGCCACCAAAGCTCCTTATAGGACAGATCACTGCACTCTATACTCCTCTGTAAACTCRTCATCTGCAAGACCCACTGGTTGATGCTTATTTATAAAACTCTCTTAGGCCTCACGTCTCCCTATCTGAGATATCTACTGCAGCCCTCATCCTCAACATACAACACCTGTTCTGCCAGTCACACTCTGTTAAAAGTCCCCAAAGCACACACATCCCTGGGTCGCTCCTCTTTTCAGTTCGCTGCAGCAAGCGACTGGAACGAGTTGCAAAAAACATTCAAACTGGACCGTTTTATCTCAATCTCTTCATTCAGACTCAATCATGGACACTCTTACTGACAGTTGTGGCTGCCTTGCGTGATGTTTGTTGTCTCTACCTTTTTGCCCTTTGTGCTGTTGTCTGTGTCTAACAATGTTTGTACCATGTTTGAGCCACTACCATGTTGTGCTGCTGCCATGTTGTGTTGCTACTGTGTTGTTGTCATGTTGTGTTGCTACTGTGTTGTTGTCATGTTGTGTTGCTACCATGCTGTGTTGCTACTGTGTTGTTGTCATGTTGTGTTTGCTAACCATGTCTGTGTTGCTAACTGTGTGTTGCCATGTTGTGTTGCTTACTTTGTGTTGTTGTCATGTTGTGTTTGCTTACCCATGCTGTGTTGCGTACTGTTGTTGTTGCCATGTGTTTGCTAACTTTGTGTTTTGTCCACTGTTGTGGTTGCCTACCATGCTGTGTTTGCCTACTGTGGTTGTTGGTCATGTTGTGTTGCTTACCATGCTGTGTTGCTACTGTGTTGTTGCCTATGTTGTGTTGCTAACTGTTGTTGTTGTTCATGTTTGTGTTGGCTACCCATGCTGTGGTTGCTACTGTGTTGTTTGCCAATGTTGTGTTGCACTGTGTTGTTTCATTGTTGTGTTGCTAACCATGCTGTGTTGCTACTGTGTTGCTACCATGCTGTGGGTTGCTACTGTGTTGTTGTCAATGTTGTGTTGCTACGCATTGCTGTGTTGCTATGTGTTGTTGTCATGTTGTGTTGCTACGCATCTTGTGTTTTTGCTACTGTGTTGTTGCATGTTTGTGTTGCTACTGTGTTGTGTTGGCTACTGTGTTGTTTTGTCATGTTGTGTTGGGGCTACCATGCTGGTGTTGCTACTGCTGTTGTTGTCATGTTGTGTTGCTACATGCTGTGTTCGCTACTGTGTTGTTGCCATGTGTGTTGCTACTACTGTGGTTGTTGTCATGTTGTTGTTGCTACCAATGCCTGTGTTGGCTACTGTGTTTGTTTGCCATGTTGTGTTGCCTACTGTTGTTGTTGTCATGTTGTGTTGCTATCCCCCCCCCCCCCCAATGCTGTGTTGCTACTGGTGTTGCTACCATGCTGTGTTGTACTGTGGTTGTTGTCATGTTGTGTTGCTACCCTGCTGTTTGCTACTGTGTTGTTGTGCATGTTGTTGTTGCTACTGTGTTGTTGTCGATGTTCCGTGTTTGCTACCCATGGCCTGTGTTGCTACTGTGTTTGTTGTCATGTTGTGTTGCTAACATGGCTGTGTTGTCCCACGTGGTGCTGTCATACTGCATTGTTTGTCTCTCTTTTGACTCTTGGTAGGCTTGTCTGTAGTAGAACTTGAACTTAATTGACTTTGCCCTAGTTAATAAAGGTTAAAAATAAAAAATAAATAAATTAAAGATACTGCCGAGAGAGGCAGAATTGGTTAATAGAATTCTTCACATGTTTTCTGTCCTCTCCTCACTTCCCCTTCCCACCTAACACTCCTCACATGTCAGCATGAAGGATGGGGATACTGTGTTTTCCCTGCATGTGTGGGAACATTTTGTGTGTGTGTGTGTGTGTGTTGTGTGTGTTTGTGTGTTTTGTTGTTCTACCTGGTTGTTGGTGTGCCCCGTAACAGACGTTCTACCGAAGTCTGCGATCTCTTTAGAATGACTTCCTGTGAGGAAGAGAGAAAGGAGGGGGGTTTGTAATACGGGAACCCTTCACGAGAACTTACTCCATTTTATATACACATTGTGCTATGAATGCAGGTATTGAGGGTGGAAAGAGAGAGAAGAGAGAAGAAGAGAATGTGGGCAAGATCCAACCATGTTATTTAGTCTAGCAGTATTGCAAAAAAGTGTGCGAGAAGAGTAGAGTCTCCCTCTGAATAAAACCACGAGTTTCTCTCTCCACACATTGAACCATCAACAAAGCAATTCCTGTTGAATCTCCCTCAACTAACCTCTCAATCCTGTCTACATCTCCCGCACAGACTAACCTCTCAATCCTGTTACATCTCCACACAGACTAACCTCTCATCACTGTCTACATCTACCATACACTCCAATCCTGTACAGATCTACACCTCTCAATCCTGTCTACCTTATACTCTCCCACATGAGCAGAACCTCTCAATCCTGCTACTAATCCCACAGACTAACCTCTCAAACTCCTGTCTCTCACTCTCCCCAACAGACTACCTCTCAATCCTGTCTCATACTCCCACAGTCTAACCTCTCACATCTCCCTCGTCTAACTCCAATAACTCTCAACCACCTTCCAACTGTCAACTATCTGACCTCTTCTCAACGGATCACCAAACCATCAATTTAAACACACTACAATCTACTGCTGACACACTGAACAGGAGGCTGTGGAGTGTCATAGGCAGTGTGGAGTGTCATAAGGCAGGCTGAAGCACGCCTGCAAGCAGCTCTGCCTGATGACACATTACACAGCCTGCCTTATGACACTTCACAGCTGACCTATGACCCGCACAGCCGCACAGCTGCAAAAGCTGCCTATGACACTTCATCAGCCTGCTATGATCACTCCACAGCCTGCCTATACATCCAATGCTTAACCCACACCTGTATACCCAAACATGTGACTGTTATTTGTAGTAGTCTGTAATGTGGTGTTCCTAATGTCTGCCCTTGTGATTATCCTATTCAACCCCATATCACCTAAACGATATACAAAACAATTGTGTGTGTGTGTGTGTGTGTGTGTGTGTGGTGTGTGTGTGTGTGTGTGTGTGTGTGAGAGATGGTTAGACAAGCACGGAGCATTTGTGTGCTCTCACTCCGACATACTTGCCTTTCCAATCAGCCCCTGAAACACACACACACACACACATACAAAACCACCACACACACACCACACACACACACACACCACACACACACACACACCACACACACACACACAACACACACCACACACACAACACACGACACACAACACACACAACAACTACACACACACACACACATCACAACACACACACACACAGGACATGCCAGGAGGGTCAGCAAAAGCAATAAAGAGTGTGAGCGCTGTCAAAGGTGCTAAATTCACTCAATTTGGGAATTCTGCTTTCTTTGTGTTACTTCCCCATTCACTAGATGTATACAAGAGAGAGGGGGAGCGGGAGGAGAGAGAGTGAGAAGAGAAAGATATATGTATAGGGGGGTGAATATGGGTAGATAGAGAGTGGAGTCTATCTCGTCAGTCCGCTCTAGGTGATTGAGAGACATGGGGTCCCAGGGAGATATAAGTGGAACTTTAGTATGTATGCTCTCTCTCTTCTCCTCTCCTTGCGTTCCTTCTTTTCCTCAACGCCATGCCTCCCAGGGATGACTGATGGACGGATGGAGGGAGGAGAGGAGAGGAGGGGAGGAAGGGGAAATGAGGAAAGAGTATTAACGGGCACAGACAAAACCCCCACTGTGTGCTATAAAGAGGAGAGCACTCCTCCTCCTCCCTCCTCCTCCCTCCTCCTCCCTCCTCCCTCCTCCTCCCATCTCTTCTCTCAGTATCGTTATCCCCTAAGTTCTCCCATCTCATTTCTCTGTCTCTCTCTGTCTTTATGTCTTCTCTTCTCTCTTCCCCCTCCTCTTCTCTCTCTCTTCTCTCTCTCTTTCTCCCCCCCCTCTCTCTCTCGTTCTCTCATCCCTTATTCTGTCTGTCTTGTTTAGTCCTGGGGTCTGTTGAGTTGTAAAAGTGATTATGAGGACTGGGGTCCAGAGTACTCTAAAAGATAATCCAGAAATGTTTGTTAGCTGCTCTATGTCCATAGATAGTACCGCTTACGGTAAACATTTCTGGAGTGTGTGTGTGTGTGTGTGCGTGCATATGGTGTGTGTGTGTGTGTATGTGTGTGTGTGTGTGTGTGTGAGTGGTAGGGACTCTTCCTGTAAGGCTGTGAGGGCTGATATAACAGGAAGGGAACTGATCCAGACTCTGGCCTGCTGTCGTCTGGCGGTCAACGGAATCATTAGCCACACAGACGGAACCTTGACAAACCAGACGGAACCTTGACAAACCAGATGGAACCTAGCCACCAGCCAGATGGAATTTACAGGAGGGAAGACTAATTTAAGACCCTTTTTTAAGTATAATAAGTCGGGGGGACACCTTGATTTCAGAGGATAAAGGGACAAGTTAATACTGAGTGTATGTCCAATGACACCCTAATCCTATTTAGTGCACTACTTTGATCCAATGGACTGTTGTCAAAAGTAGTGGCACTGCATAGGGAATAGGGTACCGTTTTGGAACACATTATCTTTTTTCTCTGCAGTGATACAGTCCAGTTGTTGCCAGAAGCGCGGTCAACAAACAAATTGTTGTTAGCTTCAATAAAGACTCAGATCAATAGAGTGGAAATGAACAACCAGACCTGCGCCTGCTACCTACCTACCTACCTACCCTACCTACCTCTACCTACCTACCTACCTACCTACCTACCTCTACTCCTACCTACCTACCCTACACTACCTACCTACCTACCTACGCTACCTACTCTACCTACCTGTGGGAGGCTGCTGAGGGGAGGACATCTCATAAAATGGCTGAAACAGAGCAACTGGAAATGGCATTTAACACATGGAAACCATGTGTTTGATGTATTTGTTACCATTCCACCTATTCCTCTTCAGTCATTACCACAAGCCCGTCCTCCTCAATTAAGATGCCACCAACCTCCTGTGCTACCTACCTACCGCTGTTCGTTTATTGGAGGAGGAAAGAGAGGGGGATGGAAAAGAGAGATATATATATATATATATATAGAGCGAGAGAGTGAAGGGGAGGAGATACAGGGGGTGTTAGTTAAAGATCAGGGGCCGTATTTTATCAGCATCTCAGTAGGAGTGCTGATTTTTTCCAGACCTTACACCAGACATGACCAGAGTGAGGGAGAGGTGATTTTCTCTTAACTCCTACACTGTTTGCTCTCCCCTCCCCCGCTGTCTCTAGTGGCTGGACGAGCAATCAAGCCCGGCGCACAAATATGTGTGTGTGGTCAGTATAAAGCCCAGCTGGGCAGTTCTTCGATCCCCAGCTGACTGAACCATGATGGCTCACCTGTATACCTCTCCTACCCTTCTCCTCCCTCCTCCTCCTGTGTAAGTGTGTGTGTGTGTGGTGTGTGTGTGTGGTGGTATGACCTTAGGTAGTCTCTCCTGGTCTCCTGGATGTCTGGGATGACCTTCTGTAACCTCTGGAAGCCGTAATCTATAGTGGGCTCATTCAACGCTATGGGAGAGAGAGAGAGAGAGAGAGAGAGAGAGAAGAGAGAGAGAGAGAGAGAGAGAGAGAGAGAGAGAGAGAGAGAGAGGAGAGAGAGAGAGATTTTAAATTATAAGGATAACATTTAGAACCTATCAAACCAAATGCTCAGAGACGAACCTAATGGGTGAATTACGCCTTCATTACTGGAAAACTTTAAAACTCTATAAATGTACACTAAGAACCAAAAAAGCACAGTACAAAAGCAAGCAGCTGACACTAATTGAGGAGTCCATAAACACAAGAAAATACAAAAAAATCTAAATAAGAGGAATTAGTGACATATGAACAACCCATTTTAAAACACTGTTCAAATTGACACAAACACAGAACAATGCCAAATTCATAAGAAATTGAATGGATTAGAAAAATCTCTAAAGGAAAATCAAAATCCATTGGACTCCCCAATTACTGATCAGGAGCTCTATAAAAAACTTCAGGACCTCAAATTTAAAAAAGGATGCAGATCCTAAATAAGATGCTCAGACTCACTAGTGCAAAATGTCAACTTTAAACTTTAAATTGATCCTGAGTGTAGGTTATTTCCCTGACATCTGGAATCAAGTACTCATAACCTCAATCTTTAAGAACGGAGACAAATTTGACCCTAACAATTACAGAGGCATTTGTGTGAACAGTAACTTGGGGAACTTTTTCTGTAGTATTATAAATGTAAGAGTTCTAAACTTCCTTAAAAAGCACAATGTCTTGAGTAAAAACCAAATTGGATTTATACCAAAACATTGCACGACTGATCATATTTACACCCTACACACCCTGATAGATAAACATGTCCACTAAAATAATACCAAAATGTACGCTTGCTTTATCGACTTCCAAAAAGCATTTGATTCTATTTGGCATACAGGACTGTTCTACAAAGTTATTGAAAGTGGTGTAGGGGGTAAAACATATTACATCATTAAATCAATGTATAATGGCAATACGTGCAGCATCAAAATTGGCAAGAAAATAACAGAATTCTTTAACCAGGGGTGGAGCCGTTCTCCAGGGTTGCAATATGAGCCCTGCACTCTTCAATATTCATAAAAAAACTAATTCTAATTGAAATACCTATTAAAATGTAGCTAAAACGAATTGAATGTGTCAATGAACCAAATGCACGTTATGGCAGCGAGGTGTGGCAATCACACAAGCTAAGCATCAGTATAGAGACAAAGTAGAGTCGCAATTCAACGACTCAGTCACGAGAGGTATGTGGCAGGGTCTACAGTCAATCATGTTTAACTTTGTAAACTAAAGGTGTGTTTAGAATTATTTTTGTTGTATTAATGCTATTTAATCTCTCCTCAGACTAATATTATTCTGTTTGTCCTGTGGGTACCTTTGCCACTGTTCCACCCCCTGTTCCACCCCTTGACTCCAAAAGGAAAACCAGCCCTGTCGCGGACCACGATGTCTTGCTCCCTGACAAACGAAACAACTTCTTTGCTCGCTTTGAGGACAACACAGTGCCACTGACACGGCCCGCTACCAAAACCTGCGGGCTCTCCTTCACTGCAGCCAACGTGAGTAAAACATTTAAACGTGTTAACCCTCGCAAGGCTGCAGGCCCAGACGACATCCCCAGCCGCGTCCTCAGAGCATGCGCAGACCAGCTGGCTGGTGTGTTTACGGGCATATTCAATCAATCCTTATCCCAGTCTGCTGTTCCCACATGCTTCAAGAGGGCCACCATTGTTCCTGTTCCCAAGAAAGCGAAGGTAACTGAGCTAAATGACTATCGCCCCGTAGCACTCACTTCCGTCATCATGAAGTGCTTTGTGAGACTAGTCAAGGACCATATCACCTGCACCCTACCTGACACCCTAGACCCACTCCAATTTGCTTACCGCCCCAATAGGTCCACAGACGACGCAATCGCAATCATACTGCACACTGCCCTAACCAATCTGGACAAGAGGATTACGTATGTAAGAATGCTGTTCATTGACTACAGCTCAGCATTTAACACCATAGTACCCTCCAAACTCGTCATTAAGCTTGAGACCCTGAGACCGTCCCGTGGTCTTCGACCCGGCCCTTGCAACTATGGTCCTGGACTCGCTGATCGGCCGAGCCCCCCAGGTGGTTAGAGGGGTAGGTTAGACAAGCATCTCCTACGGCCATTTGCCTCGCTAGTACTGGGGTCCCCACGAGAGGGTGCCGTTCTCGAGGCCCCTCTCCTGTACTCCTGTTCCAGCCCATGACTGGGCGTGGCCAATGCACGTCCTCCAACTCATAGTCATGCAAGTTTGCAGATGACATAACAGTGGTAGCTTGGAATCGAACTAAGCGACGAGACGGGCCTACAGGGAGGATGGGTGAGGTGCCCTCGTAGTGTGGTGTCACGAAAATACCTCACACTGTGGAAGTCGTGGGATCACGTGAAACATCATTAGATGATCGTCGGAGACTCAAGAAATAGCAGAGGGAGCAGCCCCCTATCCACCAGCAACGGGAACAGTAGTATGGAAGAATGTGGAGAAGTTTTTAAGTTCCTGCGGCTACACATCACAGACAAACTGAAATGGTCCACCCACACAGACAGCATGGTTTAAGAAGTAGCAGCAACGCCTCTTCAACCTCGAGGAGGCTGAAGAAATTGGTGCTTGTCACCAAAACACTCACAAACTTTTTACAGATGCACAATCGAGAGCACCTGTCCGGGCTGTTCACACGCTGGTACGGCAACTGCTCCGCCCACAACCGTAAGGCTCTCAAGAGGGTGGTGCGGTCTGCACAACGCTTCACCGGAGGCAAACTACCTGCCCTGCCAGACACCATACACCACCTCGATGTCACAGGAAGGCCAAAAAAGATCATCAAGGACAACAACACCGCGAACGCATGCCTGCTCACCCTATCATCTCAGAAGGCGAGGTCATGTACAGGTGGCATCAAAGCTGGGACCGAGAGACTGAAAACAGCTTCTACTCTCAAAGGCCATCAGATCTTATAACAGCCATACTAACATTGAGATGGCTGCTCATAACATACTGGACTCATGCTCTAGACCACTTTAATAAGATAAAAAATGTAATGTTAATAAAGTGTAATCACTAGCCACTTTAAAAATCCACTTTTATATAATCTGTTTACTAAGCGCCCCCGACAATTAACTCAATCTGCTATATGGTAGATAACTGTACTGCTATACCACCTAGCTGCACTTGCCTATGCGCCCTTCGGGCCATCCGCCTCATTCATTATACTTTTCTGAGTACATATGTCTTATTCATTTCACTGGGTTGCATCCTTTCACAGCTGGTGTATAAGTCCAGGTAGTCTGTCAGCAAGAAAACTATGTGATATGGTCATTTATTTGTCCAAATCCTAATGATCTTGTTCGAAATTACTAACTTAGACAACAATCCTGACGGTTGGAACTAGGTAGAAGCACTATTGTTAATCAAAGTCGCAGTGTTCGAGCTACAGAAAACTCGCAATTAGACATCTGCAACCATTGGTGACTTCTAGTGACTATATAGTTAAACATTTGATGATCTATGATTATGGCGTAACAAATATCTTGCAACCAAATTGGGGACAAAGATCACACCTCACTTAAGTTATTTCTTGTTTACGCACCTGCGGTAAACTAATTGCTGATGTAACTCATCCCCTCGCATAAGTTGTGCCACTTAACACCCTATTACTCATCCACTCATTAATCTCCCTGTTGTCAAAGTCTAAACATACTACTATTACTCGTCTCTTGTCTAGTCAGTTCATTTTATGTCTTTGACTCACCACCGCCTACCCGTTTTCGCCCTCATGTTTCGTGTCTTCTCGATTGTTCCTGTTTTCTAATTGACCGTGCATTTTGACCCTTTTCTGGAGCCTAGCGCGGCGAAGACCTGACCTGAAACATCCCTAGTAGGGGTTTGCACAGCTAAATCTGGAATTATATGACCACCGTACGGGCCTAACACCATGGCTGAAACCATTCAATGAAGCGATGACCACTGGAACAATCTCTGTAACCTTGGCCCCACATACTGGATTACGACATACCCTAGCTGGGCCAATACCCTGAACTCGCTAGAACGCCTGAGATCCTGAGGCATCCTGTACCGGACCTTTGCCCCGAAAATCTGAGATGGTCACAGACCATCTGCCCTAACCTGGGACCGCCAAACTGGAGAAACCGTGCCTGACGATCCTGTTACTCTTGCCCAGCTATTGATTAGCTGACGCACCTGCTACCTATCTGACACCTGAACCTGCCTACAATCCTGCACCTTTGCCCTCAGCTAATGCTGGATTAGGAGTCTGATCTACTCTGCCACCCTGAACACACTGAACTCTGACCTTACAATTCCTGTAAGACCAATAAATGCCGCCAGCTAATCGATGGCATTAAATGACGGGCTCACCTCCTGCCTATACCGATCCGCTGAACCCGCGAGAATAAGAACCTGCCTATGAAGCGATCACACTGTATAGGCCATTGTCACGACCGAGCTAATTGTCTGGAACAAGTCAACCTTAAATAGGGCGTTTTGGTTAAGGGGCTATGTTGAACATTTATTACGATTACCATTTATTATTAAAGGGTTGCTAGGAGACCCCTTGCCTACCCGTAGGACTCCACTGGGACATAGATGTACGTCCTGTAGCCTTTGCGTAGCCCACCAGATCTGCGAATTTACTTCAGATAAAATTCGTGTGGTGAGTAACCACGTGCCTCGCTGAGCCCTGAACCTGCCTGTATCATACCCTATTGTACCTCCTTGATGGGCCTTGAGATAGGAATGTCTGCTGCCGCTTCTATTCCCCATGTCCTCGTCCGCAGCCGTTTCTAGCACCTTGACTTATGGATCTGACCTGAGCCGCTCTAGCCTCAGATACCCTGACCCTGAGGCCTGCCCTGACATCCTGGGACTTCCTGGCCCCAGCTATCTGGATTACTGACCCCGCCTACCCTGACCTGGAACCTGCCTGACATCCTTGTACTTTGCCCGAGCTATCTGGATTATTCTGACCCCGCTGCTCTACGGCGGCTGACCTGAAACCTGCTCGTAGACATCAGCCGTGGTGAGCGCTTTGCTCCGCATGCTGGAATCTGGATTACTGACCCTGCCTCACCCATGCCACCTGAACGCTGCTGTGAACGAGCCTGTCTCGCTTTGTGCCCCAGCTGAGGTCTGGATTTGACTGACCTCCTTGCGCATGGATCTTTTGTGGCCCTTCCTGTGTGAAACATTCGGTGGTGGTAAGGGGTCCCTGGAGTGGCAGGTGTTTTGCCTCTCCCGGTGCACGCGTTTAGCGTTGGGACCCAAATACGACAGCACCACCGCCTGCATCTAGTGCCGCTGTAGCCCTCTGCCACACGTATCTGGATGTACTGCAGACCGCTGCCTTTGACCCGCCAACCCTGAGAGTCCCCCTACCTGACAGTCGCGTGTAAATGAACTTTGATCCCACCCCCAGCTAGTCTGGCAATGGAGACTGACCCCGTACTTTGTGCTGCTGATCAAACGTTTGTGAAGTGTCTGTTGGGTGACAAGCCCAGACATTGGTCTCAGCCTCGCAACGCTGCACCTGCCGTATGTATCTATCCTTAAAGCGACTGTGGTGCCCACTAGTCTAGGATACTGACCGCGCCTGCCTACCACTCGTACCCTCGAGTCTCTACCAGACAATCCCACCTGTGTACCTCTTTTCGCCTCGGTGCGACTAGTCTGGGAGTTTGAGCGTACGAACCCGCTTCAGTTGCGCTATCCCTGCACATCCGTGAGAGCCTGGTCGCTCCAGCAGTCACGGTAACTCTAATTGACACCACACCCTTATGCTCTGCGACTTTATCTGCACCCCACGTCTGACGCTGCTTCCCCGTTGGATGTAGGAGTACAGGTGGCTTGGCCGTCCCTCTGCTTTGCCTGAATCCACGCATCTTGAAGTTTGGTTGTTGGTGACGTTGAGTGTGAAGGCGATTTTTTCGACACCAACACTCCGAGGGCCCTCTCCTCTCCCTGTAGGCGTTGTCGATCGTTGCTAGATTAACGCCTACCACTGTAGTTCATCTGCAAAACATGATGATTGAGTTGGAGGCGTGCAATGGCCATCGCAGTCGATGCGGTGCAACAGTGAGTTACCAGGAGCAGCTCAGAACGCACCCTTGTGGGGACCATATTGCGAATCAATCGGGGTGGCGGATGTGTTTAACCTACCACTGACACCTCGGGGGGCGGCCCGTCAAGGAATAGTCCAGGACCGTAGTGTGCACCAGAGAGCGGGGGTCGAGGACGCCGGGGTCTCGACCAGCTTATGACGAGTTTGAGGGTACGTATGGGTGTTAGAGAATGCGTAGCTAGTGCAATGATAACAGAAATATACTTACATCACTCTAAATCGCTCTTTGTCCGCAGAGTTGGTATAAGGAGCAGGTATGCAGTATGATTGCTGAAGCGTTTGCGTCGTCCTGGGACGCTATCTGCGAGGCGGGAAGACAAATTGGAAGTGGTGTCTAGGTGTCAGGTTAGGTGCAGGTGAATGGCCTTGACTAGTCTCAACAAAGCCACTTCATGATGACGAGAGTGAGTGCCTACGGGGCGATAGTCCATTTAGCCTCCAGTTACCTTCGCTATTACTTGGGACACAGAAACAATGGTGGCCCTCTTGGGCATGTGGTGGAACAGACGACTGGGAATAGGCATTGCTAACTTGAAAAGCCCCAGTAAACACACCAGGACCATGTCTGCGCATGCCTCTAGGCGCGCTGGGGATGATCTCGGGCTGCACTTGGCGAGGGTTTACCTACACGTTTAAACCCTGACCACTGATATCCTGATGCAGCACAGTCCGTGTATGCATTGTGAGCCAGGCCACCGCTCTGCGACTTCACTGCCAGACCCTCTGATTCTGTACCGATGACCCTGAACCTGCCCTGACATCCTGTAACCTTTGCCGCGAGCCTGATCTGGATTACTGACCCGCTGCCTACCTCCCTGAAAACCCTGAAGTGCCGTGCCCGACACTGCCTGTGTATCCTTTTCGCCAACACAGTCTGGAGTATGCAACTGACACGCTATAGCTGCTCTGACCTCTGAACGCTGTCCTGACATCATTATCCTTGTTCCAAGTGAGCAAGACATCGGTGGTCCGCGCAGGGCCTTGGTTTTCTTTATGGGAGTCAAGGGTGGAGAACTAGGGGGTGGAACCACAGTGGCAAAGGTACCCACAGGAAAACAGAATAATATTAGTCTGAGGAGAGATTAAATAGCATTAATACAACAAAATAATTCTAATACACACCTTTACGTTGTACAAGTAAACATGATTGATCTGTAGACCCTGCAATCATACCTCTTCCGTGAACTGGAGGTCGTTGATTGGCGACTCTACTATCTGTGTCTCTATAACTGATGCTTATGCTTGTGGATGTTGCCGACTACCTCGCTGCCATAGGTGCACTTTGGTTCATTGACAGCAGGTTCATTCGTTTTAGCTACATCTGTTACATAGGTATTTCAATCTAGAATTATTTTTTATGAATATTGAGATGACGTACGCTAATGCGCTCGAGTATAGCTGACCCCCTCGCTGTACCAATGAAAACCGGGCTGCACACCTGCCCTTGATCATGATAGATGTATCCCTGTTTGCCGCACTATCTGGAATTGCACAAGACCCCTGTCTCTAGCCTGAGCCTCTAGACGATCTCTGGCCTCGTCATTATACCTGTACCTTTGCCCCACCTATTGGATTACTGACTCCCTGCCTACCCCTTGACCCTGAAGCCTGCCTGAATCCTGTAACCTTTGCCCAATCTGGATTACTGACCCTGCCTACCGACCTGAGCCTGCCTGACATCCTGTACCTTTGCCTCTACCTATCTGGATTCTGACCCCTGCCTACCTGACCCTGAACTGCTGACATCCTGTACCTTTGCCCCACCTATCTGGATTACTGACCCTGCTACCTGACCCTGACTGCCTGACATCCTGTACTTTGCCCACCGCTATCTGGATTATGACCCCTGCTACCCTGACCCTGAACCTGCCTGAATCTTGTACCTTGCCCACCTATCTGGATTACTGACCCTGCCTACCCTGACCTGAACCTGCCTGACATCCTGTACCTATTTGCCCCACCTATCTGGATACTGACCCCTGCCTACTCTGACCCTGAACCTGCCCTGATCTATCCTGTGAGCCTTTGCCCCCACTATCTGGATTACTGACCTGCCTGCTACCCTGCCCCTGAGACCTGCCTGAATCCTGTACCTTTGCCCCCACCTATCTGATTACTGACCCTGCCTACCTGACCTGAACGCTGCCTGACATCCTGACTTTGCCTCACCTATCTGGATTAGCCTGACCCGCTTAACTCGTACCTTTGGCCCCACCTATCTGCTACCCTGCCTACCTGCCTGACTCTGCCCTGATTGCCCCCTATTGATACTACCCCTGTACTATCGCCTGTCCTATCTTTGCCAGCCTTCTGTTACTGCCATGCACCTGACGCGATCCTACCGAGAACTTTGGCCAACAGTGGAATTCCCTCTGCTATGTACTGCGATACTACCCTTGCCACCTATCTGGCTGATGCGAGACCTGTCTATCCTGTACGCCCACCTGGAATTATGACCTCGCTGATCTGTTATGCCATAACTGTGTTATGCGTTCATATCACTAATTGACAAACACCCCCATGACCTGCTGCAGATAGACTCCTATGTGAGAACACACCTGCATGGGATTAGGCCAATATCACAAATAATAAAACTCAAGCAAAGAGAAAATTAGTTTTGAAACTCATTAAAATATCAGTGAACGCCGTCCATATTCAACTACCAAGCCGCAATGCCAAGGCTGACTGAAAGAAAGAGTCCTCATCAGCTGGACGAGTGAAGTATAAACAATGACCTGTGTAGTGCGTTAAGTAACAACGAACCTAAAAAATCAATCAATCCGAAAAAGGCAAACTTATCTGGATCAAAACACTGATTCTTACTCTGGAACACACAAGCGGACACAGAACATCGCAGATCATCATGGCGACCTAAAACTCAAAATTAACAGTCAACAACAGTGCATGGAAGCCAGAATGAGTGCTATCTGGCCCTATCGGTCACCCGACTATGAAGGTTCACTGATCAAAAACCTTGACAAAGTACAGGCTCAGTTGCAGAAGGGTGAGACCTAAAAAACATTCGGCTCCTGGGTAGAGGAAAGGCGGTGCAACCCTTATCTCAAGGTTCTAAAGACCCTCTCCCTGATGTAGAGTAGGCTACCCTGCGCTGTTGGGGGAGGGACGCAAGAGCTGTGGGTTGGCAGCGTACTACATTTTTTTATTTTTATTTTTTTTTTATTTCACTTATTAACCAGGTAGGCTAGTTGAGAAACAATGTCTACATTTGGCAACTGCGACCTTGGCAAGATAAAGCATAGCAGTGTGAACAGACAACAAGAGTTACACATGGAGTAAACATAAAAGTAATACATGGTAGAAAAAAAGAGAATCTATTACAAATGTGTGCAAAAGGCATGAGGTAGGCAATAAATCGAAATCAATTACAATTCTAGAAGATTAACACTGCGAGTGATAAATCATCACGATGATCATGTGCAAGAAGAGATCTGGTGTGGCAAAAGAGCAGAAAATTAAATAATGAAAAGCAGGTAGTGGGGGTGCAGGTAGGTTAAATTGGGTGGGTAAGTTTTACCAGATCGGACTTAATGTACAGCTGCAGCGATCGGTTAGCTTCCGGATAGCAGATTTTTAAATTTTGAAGGGAGAATAAACGTCTCCACCAATTCAGAGATTTTTGCATCTGTTCAGTCGCAGCAGCTAGAGAACTGGAAGGAAGGCGTCCAAATGAGGTTTGTGCTTTAGGGATGAATCAGTGAGACTCCACCTGCTGGGACGCCGGTGCATGCGGGTGGCTGTAAGCCTCGTGGACAGTGAACCCTGAGATAGGCGGCACTTTTCCTTAGCTCCTGTGAGATACTGGAGCAGTGGGTTGAGACGAACCATGTAGCGAGGCCACCGACTAGGGCTACCAGGTCGCAGGGTGGGTCGTAAGTGCTTAGTAACAGAAACGAATGGCATGTGATAAACGCATCCAGTTTGCTGAGTAGAGTAATTGGAAGCTATTTTGTAGATGACATCGTCCGAAGTCGAGATCGTTAGGATAGTCAGTTTTAACTAGGGTATAGTTTGGCGGCGCTGAGTGAGGAGCTTTTGTTGGGAATAGAAACCGATTCTGATATTGTTTGGATTGGAGATGTTTTGATATGAGTCTGGAAGGAGAGTTTGCAGTCTTAGCCCCAGAACACCC
>NC_036848.1:2021646-2036564 GCF_002910315.2 Salvelinus sp. IW2-2015
CATGAGTGGCTTTGTTGAGACTAGTCAAGGACATATCACTGCACCCTACCACTGCACCTAGACCACTCCAATTTGCTTACCGCCCAATAGGTTCCAGACGACGCAATCGCATCATACTGCACACTGCCCTAACAATCTGGACAAGAGGATTACGTATGTAAGAATGCTGTTCATTGACTACAGCTCAGCATTTAACACCATAGTACCCTCCAAACTCGTCATTAAGCTTGAGACCCGGGTCTCGACCCGCCTGTGCAACTAGGTCCTGGACTTCCTGAGGGCCGCCCCCAGGTGGTGAGGGGTAGGTAAACATCTCCACCCATTGATCCTGCAATACTGGGTCCCCACAAGGGTGCGTTCTGAGCCCTCTCCTGTACTCCCTGTTCACCCATGACTGCGTGGCCATTGCACGCCTCCAACTCAATCATCAAGTTTGCAGATGACTACAGTGGTAGGCTTGATTATAAACAACGACGAGACGGCTACAGGGAGGAGGTGAGGGCCCTCGGAGTGTGGTGTCAGGAAATAACTCACATCAACGTCACACAAACAAATTAGATGATCGTGGACTTCAGGAAACAGCAGAGGGAGCAGCCCCCTATCCACATCACGGGACAGTAGTGGAGAAGGTGGAAGTTTTAAGTTCCTCGGCTACACATCACAGACAAACTGAAATGGTCCACACCACACAGACAGCATGGTTAAGAAGTAGCAGCAACGCCTCTTCAACCTCAGGAGGCTGAAGAATTTGGCTTTGTCACAAAAACACTCACAAACTTTAACAGATGACAATCGAGAGCATCCTGTCGGGCTGTATCACCGCTGGTACGGCAACTGCTCCCCCACAACCGTAAGGCTCTCAGAGGGTGGTGCGGTCTGCACAACGCTTCACCGGAGGCAAACTACCTGCCCTCCAGGACACCTACACCACCCGATGTCACAGGAAGGCGCAAAAAGATCATCAAGGACAACAACCACCGCGAGCCACTGCCTGCTCACCGCTATCATCATGAAGGCGAGGGTCAGTACAGGTGCATCAAAGCTGGGACCGGAGAGACTGAAAAACAGCTTTTCTATCAAGGCCCATCAGACTGTTAAAAAGCCATCACTACATTGAGTGGCTGCTGCCAACATACTGACTCATCTCTAGCCACTTTAATAATAAAAAATGTATGTAATAAATGTATCACTAGCCACTTTAAACAATGCCACTTTATATAATGTTTACATACCCTACATTACTCATCTCATATGTAGATACTGTACTCTATACCATCTACTGCATCTTGCCTATGCCCTTCGGCCATCGCTCATTCATATATTTTTAAGTACATATTCTTATTCATTCCTTTACACTTGTGTGTATAAGGTAGTTGTTGTGAAATTGTTAGGTTAGATTACTTGTTCGAAATTACTGCACGGTTGGAACTAGAAGCCCAATCATTTCGCTACACTCGCATTAACATCTGCTAACCATGTGTATGTGACAAATAAATTTGATTTGATTTGATTTGCGTAACAAAATTTCACCAAATGGGACAAACTGTCACACCCTGATCTGTTACACCTGTCTTTGTGATTGTCTCCATCCCCTCCAGGTGTCACCCATCTTCCCCATTATCTCCTGTGTAGTTATACCTTTGTTCTCTGTCTGTCAGTTCATTTTGTTTTGTCAAGCCTACCAGTTTTCCCCTCTGTTTCTGTCTCTCGATTGTTCCTGTTTTCTAATTGACCGGTTTTGACCTTTTCTGCCTGCCCTGAACCTGCCTGACATCCTGTACCTTTGCCCCAGCTATCTGGATTATTGACCCCTGCCTACCCTGACCCTGAGCCTGCCTGACATCCTGTACCTTTGCCCCAGCTATCTGGATTACTGACCCCTGCCTACCCTGACCCTGAACCTGCCTGACATCCTGTACCTTTGCCCCAGCTATCTGGATTACTGACCCCTGCCTACCCTGACCCTGAGCCTGCCTGACATCCTGTACCTTTGTCCCACCTATCTGGATTACTGACCACTGCCTACCCTGACCCTGAACCTGCCTGACATCCTGTACCTTTGCCCCACCTATCTGGATTACTGACCCCTGCCTACCCTGACCCTGATCCTGCCTGACATCCTGTACCTTTGCCCCACCTATCTGGATTACTGACCCCTGCCTACCCTGACCCTGAACCTGCCTGACATCCTGTACCTTTGCCCAAGCTATCTGTTTACTTGACCCTGCTACCCTGACCTGAACCTGCCCTGAACATCCTGTACTTTGCCCAGCTATCTGGTTACTGACCCTGGCCTAGCCTGACCTGAACCTGCCTGACATCTGTAAACCTTTGCCCAGTAATCTGGATTACTGACCCTGCCTACCCTGACCTGAACCTGCCTGAATCCTGTACCTTTGCCCCGCTATCTGGATTACTGCCCCTGCCTACCCTGACCCTGAACTGCCTGACATCTGTAATTTTGCCCAGCTATCTGATTACTGACCCTGCCTACCTGACCTGAACCAGCCTGAAATCCTTACTTTGCCCACGCTATCTGGATTACTGACCCCTGCTACCCTGACCCTGAGCCTGCCCTGACATCCTGTACCTTTGCCACCTATCTGGATTTACTGACCCCTGCCTACCCGACCTGAACCTGCTGACATCCTGTACTTTGCCACCTATCTGATTACTACCCTTGCCTCCCTGACCTGACTGCCTGACATCCTGTACCTTTGCCCACCTATCTGGATTACTGACCCTGCTACCTGACCTGAACCTGCCTGACATCCTGTACCTTTGCCCACTTCTGGATTACTCGACCCCTGCCTAACCTGACCTGAACTGCTGACAATCCTGTACTTTGCCCCACCTATCTGGATTACTGACCCTGCTACCCTGACCCTGAACCTGCCTAGACATCCTGTACTTTGCCCACTATCTGGATTACTGACCTGCACTCCTGACCTGAACTGCCTGACATCCTGTACCTTTGCCCACCTATCTGGATTACTGACCTGCCTACCTGACGCATGAACTGCCTGACTCCTGTTACCTTTGCCCACCTATCTGGATTACTGACCCTGCCTACCCTGACCCTGAACCTGCCTGACATCTGTACCTTTGCCACCTATCTGGATTAACTGACCCCTGCCTACCTGACCTGAAACCTGCCTGACATCCTGTACCTTTGCCCACTATCTGGATTAACTGACCCCTGCCTACCTGACCCTGAACCTGCCTGTCATCCTGTTACCTTGCCCACTATCTGGATTACTGACCCTGCCTACCTGACCCTGAACCTGCCTGACATCCTGTACCTTTGCCCAGCTATCTGGATTACTGACCCTGCCTACCCCTGACCCTGAAGCCTGCCTACATCCTGTCTTTGCCCACTATCTGGATTACTGACCCTGCCTACCCTGACCCTGACCTGCCTGACATCCTGTACTTTGCCCACCTATCTGGATTACTGAACCCCTGCCTACCTGACCCTGAGCCTGCCTGACTCCTGTACCTTTGCCCACCTATCTGGATTACTGACCCCTGCCTACCTGACCTGAACCTGCCTGACATCCTGTACCTTGTGCCCACCTTTCTGGATTACTGACCCCTGCCTACCTGTGCCCTGAACTGCCTGACATCCTGTACCTTTGCCACTATCTGGATTACTGACCCTGCCTACCCTGACCTGAACCTGCCTGACTCCTGTACCTTTGCCACCTATCTGGATTACTGACCTCTGCCTACCCTGACCCTGAACCTGCCTGATCTCCTGTACCTTTGCCCCACCTATTGGATTACTGACCCTGCCTACCCTGACTCGACCACTGCTGAATCCTGTATTTGCCCACTATTTGGATTTGCCTGCCTGCCCTGGACCTGACCTTTCACCTGCCCTTGTTGGAGTAATACACTGTTGTTACTTTGACGTTGTCTGCATATGGGTCTCACCTGAAATGTGATAAAACACCATTGAAACCCTGCATGCAGAGTTCTTTAAGATTCTCTACATGTCCAGAGGAAAACTACAAACATGCATGCAGGGCAGAATTAGGCCAATATCCACAAATAATAAAACTCAAAAAGATAAATTAAGTTTTGAAACCTCTAAAATACAGTGACCCCTCTCATATCACTCCAAGCCTGCAATGCAAGAGCTGAGCAAAGAAAAGAGTCCCTCATCCAGCTGGACCAGCTGAGTTACAAAACTGTTCTACTAACCACTGAAGCCTCAGGACCAGAACATCAATCAATCAGAATAACCAAATTACAACCTAGTCAAAACAAAACTACATTGCTTATTGGGAAACACAAGCACAAAGCAAAATGCAGTGCTATCTGGCCCTAAATCAACAGGTCACGTGACTAATATTTGACATGGTTACTGATCAAAACCTTGACAAAGTACAGGCTCAGTGAGAAGGGTAACACAGGAAAACATGGCTCCCTGTAGAGGAAAGGCGGTGCAACCCTTATTCAAGGTTTCAAAGACCTCTCTGATGAGAGTAGGCTAGCTGTCCTGTTGGGGGAGGACGCAGAGAGCTGTGGGTTGGCAGCGTACTACATTTTTTATTTGTTATTTTTTTTATTTTCACTTTATTTAACCAGGTAGGCTAGTTGAGAAAAGTTCTCATTGCAACTGCGACCTGGCAAGATAAAGCATAGCAGTGTGAACAGCAACACAGAGTTACACATGGAGTAAACAATAAACAAGTCATAACATGGTAGAAAAAAAGAGGAATCTATATACATATGTGTGCAAAAGGCATGAGGTAGGCAAATCGAATAATTACAATTTAGAATGATTAAATGGAGTGATATCATCAGATGATCATGTGCAAGAAGAGATACTGGTGTGCAAAAGAGCAGAAAAGTTAAATAAATAAAGACAGTATGGGGGTGAGGTAGGTAAATTGGGTGGGTAGTTTACAGATGGACTATGTACAGCTGCAGCGATCGGTTAGCTGCTCGGATAGCAGATTTTTAAAGTTGTTGAGGGAGATAAAAGTTCCAACTTCAGAGATTTTTTCAATTGTTCCAGCGCAGGCAGCAGAGACCTGGAAGGAAAGGCGTCCAATGAGGTTTTGGCTTTAGGGATGATCAGGAGATACACCTGCTGGGCGTGCTGCGGGTGGGTGTAGCCATCGTGACCAGTGAACTGAGATAAGGCGGCACTTTTAGATTAGCCTTGTAGATGACCTGGAGCCAGTGGGTCTGACGACGAACATGTAGCGAGGGCCAGCCGACTAGGGCATACAGGTCGCAGTGGTGGGTCGTATAAGGTGCTTAGTAACAAAACGAATGGCACTGTGATAAACTCATCCAGTTTGCTGAGTAGAGTATTGGAAGCTATTTTGTAGATGACATCGCCGAAGTCGAGGATCGTTAGGATAGTCAGTTTTATCTAGGTAGAGTTTGGCGGCGTGAGTGAAGAGGCTTTGTTGCGGAATAGAAGCCGATTCTTGATTTGATTTTGGATTGGAGATGTTTGATATGAGTCTGGAAGGAGAGTTTGCAGTCTAGCCAGACACCTAGGTACTTATAGATGTCCACATATTCTAGGTCGGAACCGTCCAGGTGGTGATGCTAGTCAGGCGTGCGGGTGCAGGCAGCGAACGGTTGAAAAGCATGCATTTTGGTTTTACTAGCGTTTAAGAGCAGTTGGAGCACGGAAGGAGTGTTGTAATGGCATTGAAGCTCGTTTGGAGGTTAGATAGACAGTGTCAAGGAAGGGCCGGAAGTATATAGATATGGTGTCGTCTGCGTAGAGGTGGATCAGGGATCGCCCGCAGCAAGAGCAACATCATTGAGTATACAGAGAAGAGAGTCGGCCGAGAATTGAACCTGTGGTACCCCCATAGAGACTGCCAGAGGACCGGACAACATGCCCTCCGATTTGCACACCTGAACTCTGTCTGCAAAAATTGGTGAACAGGCAAGGCATTCATTAGAAAAACGAGGCCTACTGAGTCTGCCGATAAGAATATGGTGATTGACAGAGTCGAAAGCCTTGGCCAGGTTGATGAAAGGCTGCACAGTAATGTCTTTTATCGATGGCGGTTATGATATCGTTTAGTACTTGAGCGTGGCTGAGGTGCACCCGTGACCGGCTCGGAAACCGGATTGCACAGCGGAGAAGGTACGGTGGGATTCGAGATGGTCAGTGATCTGTTGTTGACTTGGCTTTTGAAGACCTTAGATAGGCAGGGCAGGATGGATATAGGTCTGTAACAGTTTGGGTCCAGGGTGTCTCCCCTTTGAAGAGGGGGATGACCGCGGCAGCTTTCCAATCCTTGGGGATCTCAAATGATACGAAGGAGAGGTTGACAAGGCTGGTAATAGGGGGTTGCGACAGATGGCGGCGGACAGTTTCAGAATAGGGGGTCCAGATTGTCAAGCCCGCTGATTTGTATGGGTCCAGGTTTTCCAGCTCTTTCAGAACATCTGCTATCTGGATATGGGTAAGGAGAAGCTGGGGAGGCTTGGCGAGTAGCAGCGGGGGGGGGGGGGGGGGGGCTGTTGGCCAAGGTTGGAGTCGCAGGAGGAAGGCATGACCAGCCATTGAGAAATGTTTGTTGAAGTTTTCGATTATCACGGACTTATCAGTGGTGACCGTGTTACCTAGCTCAGTGAGTGGCAGCTGGGAGGAGGTGCTTTGTTTTCCATGGACTTTACAGTATCCAGAACTTTTTGGAGTTAGAGCTACAGGATGCAAATTTCTGCTTGAAAAAGCTGGCCTTTGCTTTCCTGACTGACTGCGTGTATTGGTTTCTGACTTCCTGAACAGTGCATATCGCGGGGGTCTTCGATGCTATTGCAGTTCGCCACAGGATGTTTTTTGTGCTGGTCGAGGAAGTCAGGTCTGGAGTGAACCAAGGGCTATATCTGTTCTTGGTTCTGCATTTTTTGAACGGAGCATGCTTGTCTAATATGTGTGAGGAAGTAACTTTTAAAGAATGACCAGGCATCCTCAACTGACGGGAATGAGGTCAATATCCTTCCAGGGTACCCGGGCCAGGTCGATTAGAAAGGCCTGCTCGCAGAAGTGTTTTAGGGAGCGTTTGACAGTGATGAGGGGTGGTCGTTGTGACCGCGGACCGTGGCGGATACAGGCAATGAGGCAGTGATCGCTGAGATCTTGATTGAAGACAGCAGAGGTGTATTTGGAGGGCAGGTTGGTCAGGATAATGTCTTATTAGGGTGCCCATGTTTACGGATTTAGGGTTGTACCTGGTGGGTTTCCTTGATGATTTGTGTGAGATTGAGGGCATCAAGCTTGGATTGTAGGACTGCCGGGGTGTTAAGCATATCCCAGTTTAGGTACCTAACAGAACAAACTCTGAAGCTAGATGGGGAGCGATCAATTCACAGATGGTGTCCAGGGCACAGCTGGGAGCTGAGGGGGGTTCGGTAGCAGCGGCAACAGTGAGAGACTTATTTCTGAGAGATTTAATTTTTAAAATTAGAAGTTCGAACTGTTTGGGCATAGACCTGGAAGTATTGACAGAATTTGCAGGCTATCTCTGCAGTAGATTGCACCCTCCCCTTGGCAGTTCTATCTTGACGGAAAGTGTTATAGTTGGGTATGGAAATCCCCGAATTTTTGGTGGCCTTCCTAAGCCAGGATTCGGACACGGCAAGGACATCAGGGTTGGCAGAGTGTGCTAAAGCGGTGAGTAAGGCAAACTTAGGAGGAGGCTTCTGATGTTGAACATGCATGAGGCCAAGGCTTTTTCGATCACAGAAGTCAACAAATGAGGGTGACTGGGGACATGCAGGCCTGGGTTTACCTCCACATCACCCGAGGAACAGAGGAGTAGTAGGATGAGGGTGTGGCTAAAGCTATCAAAACTGGTCGCTAGAGCGTTGGGGACAAAGAATAAAAGGAGCAGATTTTATGGGCGTGGTAGAATAGATTCTGGGCATAATGTGCAGACAGGGGTATGGTGGGGCACGGTACAGCGGAGGCAAGCCCAGGCACTGGGTGATGATAAGAGAGGTTGTATCTCTGGACATGCTGGTCTCAATGGGTGAGGTCACCGCATGTGTGGGGGGTGGGACAAAGGAGGTATCAGAGGTACGGAGAGTGGAACTACGGGGTCCATTGCAAACCAAAACAATGATAATGATAACTAGCCTGAACAACAGTATGCAAGGCATATTGATATTTGAGAGAGACATACAATAAGTAAAGTGATTGCAGGTCTTGATTGGGAGAGCTAGCTAAAAACAACAGGTAAGATAACAGCAGCAATAACCGGGTGCTAGTCTAACACAGCAAAACAGGTAAAATGGCGACGACTAGGCAGAGAGGGTCGGATTTAACTACACACAGATCCTGAGTTAAAGCACAGAGCCGACAGATAAAACACAAATAAACAGAATGGAGTACCGTGAATTAATGGACAGTCAAGCAGGCATCAGCTATGTAGCCAAGTGATCATAGTGTCCAGGGGGCAGCCGTAGATGGAGCAGGGAGGCCTCCACTAAGCTAGCACGCGCGGTTTAAAGTTAGTAGCCGGGGGGTGGCTGCTCAGACGGAGGGGTCTGCTCAGAACGGAGGCCGGTTGAGGGCACAGCGGGTGGGGGTAATTCGTCTGCAGACCAGACGTGGTCGTGTCGACAGAGAATCCAAGCCGGATGGCGATGGCGAAAGAGGTGGTTGTGAATTGTAGAATTGTGTTTTGCTAACTGGTGCTAGCTTCGTGGCTAGTGGCGCTAGTGCGCTAGCTGCGCTAGCTGCAAGCTAGCTGTGAGGATCAGAAGTAGTGGCTCAGGGATTACGGCAGGAATCCGGCGTTGTTGTCGAGAGACAGTCGATGCTGGTAAATTGGTGAGTATATACCAGGCTAATAACAGGGCTGGTGTCTGTTGCAGAAGGTAAAAGCTGCTAGCAGCGGCAAAAATGGCTAATTAGCTTGTAGCTGATTTAGACAGTTGTGATGGATTGGCAGGGCTCTGTGTCGGCAAAAAAGGTCCAGGCCAATTGGCAAAATATATGTATTGTAGCACAAGAATTAGCCGGAGGACCTCTTCGGCTAGCCGGGAAGATTGGCCTAGCTCGAGGCTAGCTCAGGCTAACTGTTGCTTGCTTCGGACAGAGACGTTAGCCAGGAGTAGCCACTCAGATTGCAGCTAGCTATCTGATCGGTGCGTAAAGGTCCAGAGCTTGCGGTAGTAATCTGGAGATTTGGTAGAGAAAAAGCAGTCCGATATTCTCTGGGTTGATATCGCGCTGTGCAGACTGGCATGTATTGACCAAGCTGAGGCTGGCTGGTGTCCGAGTTAACGGTAAAGACCACTAGCAGTGACTAACTGATAACTAGCTAGTAGTTAGTTAGCTGGCTAGCTTCTGATGGGGGTTCCGGTTCTAAAGTATAAAAATAGCAGATCCGTACCACATTGGGTGTTGGGGGTTGCAGGAGAGTATATTCAGTCCGTAGATGGAAAGTGAGATTAAAATATAAACGAAAATATAAACGGAAAAAACGAGGAAAACGATTATTTACACGGGACAAGACAAAACACACGTCCGACTGCTACGCCATCTTGGAATACATTGCTGCCTGCCATTAATTGAAGGACAGTGTCTGACAGACCAACCAACCTGCACATGTCCTCTATGCTTATTGTTATTGTTCAATGGTTATTTTGACCCTTGGTTATTGTTGTTACTGTTGTCCCGTTGACAATTTTGATTATTATTATTTTAATATTGTAAATATCCAAAGTAAGCTTTGGCAGAATGTACAATGTTACGGGAGAGGAGTGGAGTAACTCAGTACAGTAATGCAATTCAATTTCAATTCAAAGGGCTTTATAGGCATGGGAAACATGTGTTAACATTGCCAAAACAAATGAAGTAGATAATACAGTCACAGTCAGCAGCCTTAGAGGTTAATAAACTGCACCAGAGATGAGCGTGTGGGTGGGTCCTGTGGTCTCTCTAACAATGTTGTTCACATGTGCTGATCAACAACTAATGTAAGTAATTACACAGCTTGGTCTCACTATCCCAGAGAGTATATCACTATAGGAACACATTCCTCTATTCTCTATTCTCTATTCCTCTATTCTCTTCTCTCTTCCTATATACCTCTATTTTCCATTCCTCTATTCTCTATTCCTTTATTCCTCTATTCCTTTAWCCTCTATTCCTCTATTCTCTATTCCTTTACTCCTCTATACCTCTATTCCTCTATTCTCTATTCTCTATTCCTCTATCCCTCTATTCTCTATTCCTCTATTCTCTTATCTCTTCCTATATACCTCTATTTTCCATTCCTCTATTCTCTATTCCTTTATTCCTCTATTCCTTTATCCTCTATCCCTCTATTCTCTATTCCTCTATACCTCTATTTTCCATTCCTCTATTCTCTATTCCTTTACTCCAAAATTCATTTATCCTCTATTCCTCTATTCCTCTATTCCTCTATACCTCTATACCTCTATTCCTTTACTCCTATATACCTCTATTCCTCTATTCTCTATACCTCTATTCCTCTATTCTCATTTCCTCTATTCCTCTAGCCTATATTCCTCTATTCCTCTATTCTCTATTCCTTTACTCCTCTATACCTCTATTCTCTATTCCTTTACTCCTCTATACCTCTATACCTCTATTCTCTATTCCTCTATTCCTCTATTCCTCTATTCCTTTATTCTCTATTCCTTTACTCCTCTATACCTCTAATCCTCTATTCTCTATTCCTTTATTCCTATATTCCTTTATCCTCTATTTCTCTATTCTCATTTCCTCTATCCTCTATTCCTCTATTCTCTATTCCTTTACTCCTCTATTCCTCTATTCCTCTACTCTCTATTCCTCTATTCCTCTACTCTCTATTCCTCTATTCTTCTATTCCTCTACTCTCTATTCCTCTATTCCTCTACTCTCTATTCCTCTATTCTCTATTCCTTTACTCCTCTATTCCTCTATTCCTCTATTCTCTATTCCTCTATTCCTCTACTCTCTATTCCTCTATTCCTCTACTCTCTATTCCTCTATTCCTCTACTCTCTATTCCTCTATTCCTCTATTCCTCTACTCTCTATTCCTCTATTCCTGTGAACAGTCTCTGTGTGTGTGTCTCTCTCTGCTTGCCGTCTGTAGGCCCCGTAGGCCCCAGCCAGGGTGTTGTCTGAGGGTGTAAGCCCAACTCGCCTCCCTTCTGAGGAGACAGCCTGACCCACCGGACCCCAGAAACAATCCCTTGGAGAGCTGGTGGAGAAGCTTGCTCCTGCAGGCCTGCCAGGCTCTTTATGATAGCCCCCCAGATAAAATACAGATGTACAGTGCTTTGCAAAAGTATTCATCCCCCTTGGCGTTTTTTCCTATTTTGTTGCATTACAACCTGTAATTTAAATAGATTTTTTATTTGGATTTCATGTAATGGACATACAGAAAATTGTCCAAATTGGTGAAGTGAAATGAAAAAAATGACTTACAAAAAATTTGATTACTTACATGACTTACATGACTTACAAAACATTTGAAAAAAAAAAACGGAAAAGTGGTACGTGCTTATGTATTCACCCCTTTGCTATGAAGCCCCTAAATAAGATCTGCTGCAACCAATTACCTTCAGAAGTCACATAATTAGTTAAATCAAGTTCACCTGTGTGCAATCTAAGTGTCACATGATCTGTCACATGATCTCAATATATAAACACCTGTTCTGAAAGGCCCCAGAGTCTGCAACACCACTAAGCAAGGGGCACCACCAAGCAAGCGGCACCATGAAGACCAAAGAGCTCTCCCAACAGGTCAGGGACAAAGTTGTGGAGAAGTACAGATCAGGGTTGGGTTCTAAAAAATATCAGAAACTTTGAACATCTCACAGAGCACAATTAAATACATTATTAAAAAATGGAAAGAACATGGCACCACAACAAACCTGTCAAGAGAGGGCCACCCATCAAAACTCACGGACCAGGCAAGGAGGGGATTAATCAGAGAGGCAACAAAGAGAGCAAAGATAACCCTGAAGGAGCTGCAAAGCTCCACAACGGAGATTGGAGTATCTGTCCATAGGACCACTTTAAGCCGTACACTCCACAGAGCTGGGCTTTACGGAAGAGTGGCCAGAAAAAAGCCATTGCTTAAAGAAAATAATAAGCAAACACATTTGGTGTTCGCCAAAAGGCATGTGGGAGACTCCACAAGCATATGGAAGAAGGTACTCTGGTCAGATGAGACTAAAATTGAGCTTTTATGCCATCAAGGAAAACTATATATCTGGCGCAAACCCAACTCTCATCACCCCGAGAAAACCATCCCCACAGTGAAGCATGGTGGTGGCAATATCATGCTGTGGGGATATTTTTCATCGGCAGGAACTGGGAAACTGTTCAGAATTGAAGAAATGATGGATGGCGCTAAATACAGGGAAATTGTTGAGGGTGACCTGTTTCAGTCTTCCAGAGATTTGAGACTGGGACGGAGGTTCACCATCCAGCAGGACAATGACCCTAAGYATACTGCTGAAGCAACTCTCGAGTGGTTTAAGGGGAAAACATTTAAATGTCTTGGAATGGCCTAGTCAAAGCCCAGACCTCAATCCAATTGAGAATCTGTGGTATGACTTACAGATTGCTGTACACCAGCGGAACCCATCCTACTTGAAAGAGCTGAAGAATGGGCAAAAATCCCAGTGGGTATATGTGCCAAGCTTATAGATACATACCCCAAGAGACTTGCAGCTGTAATTGCTGCCAAACGTGGTTCTACAAAGTATTGACTTTGGGGAAGTGAATAGTCATGCATGCTCAAGTTTTCTGTTTTTTTGTCTTATTTCTTGTTGGTTTCACATTAAAATATATTTTTCATCTTCAAAATGGTACGCATGTTGTGTAAATCAAATGATACAAACCCCCCAAAAATCCATTTTAATTCCAGGTTGTAAGGCAACAAAATAGGAAAAATGCCAAGGGGGGTGAATACTTTCGCAAGCCACTGTACAATAAAGTGTCTGAGAGTGGATCATCTCCCTCTCTCTCTCTCTCTCTCTCTCTCTCTCTCATTATCTCTGTCTCTATCATGCTAGTTACTCTCTGTTTATTATCTATGCATAGTCACCTTAATAACTCTACCTACATGTATATATTACCTCAATTACCTCGACTAACCGGTGCCCCCGCACATTGACTCTGTACCGGTACCCCCTGTATATAGCCTTGCTAATGTTATTCTTCAGCTGCTGTTTTATTATTTGTTACTTCCATTTCTTATTTTTTACTCATCAATTATTATAATTATTTTTTACTTGACAGGTATTTTTATTAAAACTGCATTGTAAGTGAGCATTTCACTGTAAGGTCTACACCTGTTGAATTCGGCGCATGTGACAAACACAATTTGATTTGATTTGATTCTCTCTTTCTCCCTCCCCATCTCTTTTTGCTGTTTCCATTTCACACAATGATATGGACAGAGAGAAGGAAAGATACGTCACATGAAGAGAGAGGTTGACCACGGCATAGGCAAATGGGAGCCTGGAGAGATTTAACTGAGAAAATAGGGAGATGAGACAGAGACTAGGTCAGAGTGAAAAATCAGTACAGGCCAGCTGGTAAGTATATGAATCACGCCAAAACAATGAGAAAATCACATCTTCAAATATTACAGAGAAATAACAGTTGACATAATTTTCTCTCCTATGACCCCTTTAAGTCGTAAGTAGGATTCAGACTAGGATTAGTCCTGTGTGCTTATTACACTAACCAGCTGAGGGTCTATGATTTTTCACAAGATATTATGACACAGGATATGTTATAAAATAGCCTTTTAGATAATAAAAGCCACGTAGTCTGTCTGTGTGTCTGTGTGTCTGTGTGTGAAAGAGAGCAAGATAGAGAGACAGAGGGAGAGAGAGAGGGCAAGATAGAGAGATGGAGGGCAAGACAGACAGAGAGAGAGAGAGAGAGAGAGAGGGGAGGGAGGGAGGGAGGAGGGAGGGAGGGAGGGAGGGAAGGAGGAGGGAGGGAGGGAGGGAGGGAGAGAGAGAGAGAGAGAGAGAGAGAGAGAGAGAGAGAGAGAGAGAGAGAGAGAGAGAAGAGAGAGAGAGAGAGAGAGAGAGAGAGGAGAGAGAGAGGGAGAGAGAGAAGAGAGAGAGGGAGAGAGAGAGAGAGAGAGAGAGAGAGAGAGAGAGAGAGAGAGGAGAGAGAGAGAGAAGAGAGAGGAGAGAGAGAGAGAGAAGAGAGAGGAGGAGAGAGAGAGAGAGAGAGAGAGAGAGAGAGAGAGAAGAGAGAGAGAGAGGAGGAGAGAGGAAAGAGAGAGAGAGAGAGAAGAGAAAGAGAGAAAGGAGAAGGAGAGAAAGAGAGGAGAGAGAGTTGAGAGCATCAGAGGTGAAGGAACAGGTGTCCCTGTTCCTCTTTCATACTACAGGAAATAGATCACTGGCTGTCCGAACCTTCATCCATCTGTCCTCTTCTCTCCTCCTCCTATCCTCCTCATCCTCTATCCTTCCTCTTACCCTCCTATCTTTCCCTGCTCCCATCATCATCCCTCCCTAACGCATACTCTCCCTCCTCTCCTCCCTCCCTCCCTAACTCATTCTCTCCCCTCTCCTCCTCCTCCTCCCTAACATAATACTCTCCCCCCTCCTCCTCTTCCTCCTCCTCCCTAACTCATTTCCTCTCCTCTCTATTCCAGTTAAAATATGAAGCGTTGTGGATGGTGGTGTGGATGTGGCTTCATGAAACTTCCATGTGTATTGATCCTGATGATGGAGCTGATCGAGTTGATTGGGAGGTGAATCCCTACAGTTGCTGATTATAAAGTTAATGATGTTTTCATGTTTACTGGTTAGGATTGGGTCTTTTGGAGAGTGATGTGATTCATGTATCTCTCTCTCTCTATCTTTCTCTATCTCTCTCTCTATCTTGCCACTATCTCTCTCTCTCTGTCTCTCTCCTCTCTCTCTCTCTCTCTAA
>NC_036848.1:2042063-2043988 GCF_002910315.2 Salvelinus sp. IW2-2015
GTGGAGGTGGGCTTCATGAAACTTCCATGTGTATTGATCCTGATGATGGAGCTGATCGAGTTGATTGGGAGGTGAATCCCTACAGTTGCTGATTATAAAGTTAATGATGTTTTCATGTTTACTGGGTAGGATTGGGTCTTTTGGAGAGAGTGATGTGATTCATGTATCTCTCTCTCTCTATCTTTCTCTATCTCTCTCTCTATCTTGCCCTATCTCTCTCTCTCTGTCTCTCTTCTCTCTCTCTCTTCTCTTCTCTCTAACTTGCCCTATCCCTCTCTCTCTTCTCTCTCACCCTATCTCTCTATCTTGCCCTCGTCTGTCCCTCCCTCCCTCTGTTCTCCAGTGTTCAGGTCGGATCTCATGATAGCTGGCTAAGGATCGATTCAGCCACTGGAGGTTCAATAGTATTACTGCTTCATTCTTCACACATACACACTCACGCACGCGTGCACACACACACACTCACTCAAACACTGACCCTTCCCCCAACCTAAATCAATTCCATACAATCTTGTTTTGATCCATTTCTCCGGTGATTGAGTTTATTTGGAGGATCAGACAGACTAAATGACACATCACTTGAACATGTCAAGAGGATAAAACAGCAGGAAATCCAGACCCTTAGAATGCATCATTTATTTTTTATAAAGGAAAGCCTGCCTATTTTACTTTTAAACAGATGCTTGAGAATTTTACCAATGAATGTATGTAAATATGACATTTCACTGTGATAATAACAAAAGTTCAACTAATCTAGGAATTAAGATTACAGTAAGATTACTAGACCTATAGCAAACAATATTTTATAATCTAACCCATCATAAAAGCGCAAAATGGAAAATCCTATAATCAACATAAATCCAATACTGATCTTTAGGGTAGATTATAATGTGGTGTTCCACCATCTGGACATTCCAATTCCTTCCTACCATTCCATTTAGCAGGAGATAGTGTCTAAACCCTGAATCTCATTTGAATATCCCCATAATATGGAGGTTGTTTAGGAACTGTGTCTGCCTGTAGGGTGGGGGGGACGCGTGTGTGTGGCATGCTCCCCATCTCTACCTGGAGAATCCAGAAGTTTTAATCAACAGCAGACTCCACGGCAGCTCAATAAAGGACTGAATTCACAAATGGGAAGGGTGAGAAAGTAATAGACCACCTCGCTACTGCACTAAACTGTTATATAGAGACAGAGAGACAGAGACAGAGAGACAGAGACAGAGAGACAGAGACAGAGTGACAGAGACAGAGAGACAGAGACAGAGAGAAAGGACAGAGAGACCAGAGAGACCAGAGACAGAGAGACAGAGAGACAGAGACAGAGACAGAGAGAGACAGAGAGACAGAGAGACAGAGACAGAGAGAGACAGAGAGGACAGAGAGACGAGAGAGAGACAGAGAGACAGAGAGACAGAGAGACAGAGACAGAGAGAGACAGAGAGACAGAGAAGAACAGAGACGAGAGAGAGACAGAGACAGAGAGACGAGAGAGAGACAAGAGAGACAGAGAGACAGAGAAGAGAGACAGCAGAGACAGAGAGACAGAGAGAGCAGAGACAGAGAAGAGAGACAGAGACAGAGAAGACAGAGACAGAGAGACAGAGAGACAGAGAGACAGAGAGACAAGAGAGAGACAGAGACGACAAGAGACGACAGAGACAGAGAGACCAGAGACAGAGAAGAGACAGAGAGACAAGAGCAGAGACAGAGAGAGAGACAGAGAGACAGAGACAGAGAGACAGAGAGACAGAGACAGAGAGACAGAGAGACAGAGACAGAGACAGACAGAGAGACAGAGAGGACAGAGAGACAGAGAGAGACAGAGAGAAACAGAGAGAGAGACAGAGAGACAGAGGAGAGGACAAGAAGAGACAGGACAGAGGAGACAGAGAGACAGAGAGACAGGAGAACAGAGGGAACAG
>NC_036848.1:2050308-2063232 GCF_002910315.2 Salvelinus sp. IW2-2015
AGAGAGACAGAGAGACAGAGAGACAGAGAGACAGAGACAGAGACAGAGACAGAGAGACAGAGACAGAGAGACAGAGACAGAGACAGAGAGACAGAGAGACAGAGAGACAGAGAGACAGAGACAGAGACTGAGACAGACAGACAGACAGACAGACAGACAGACAGACAGACAGACAGACAGATTGTGGGTGTGTGCTTCTAAGGTCCATCTGTACTACACACTGATACCAATGCCAGTAATACAGTTACAGACTGAAGTTCTTCCATTTCACAGTTTCTTCCGATATAAAAATGACAAATAACTTCTGGCTCTTTCCACCCCCCTGTGGAATAGTAGTCAGATAGAACATAGAGAGCATGGGAGTTAAATGGCACACTATTCACTATGTAGTGCACTACTTYTGACCAGGGCCCTATGGGCTTTATAAAGGGAGCCATTTGGGACACATTTAGAGTCTTTCAGGTTGTTAATATTCTGTTGCTGTATTTTAGTCTTCTCCTGTCCCTGTCCTGTCCTAACAGCATCCTCAGCCTCCTGACTGATTACTGATGGTTCACACCTAATCAGTACTAGACCCAGAAATACTACTCTTAATGTGTCTGTCTGTCTGTCAGAGAGAGAGCATTGGTCTTTGTATGTGTGTACGTGCATGTGTGCGTGTGTGTGCGCACCCAATTTTTAGCAACTACCCGTAATGAGAATAGTATTGACGTAAACACTGACTCGGTGACTGAGTTCATCAGGAAGTGCATAGAGGATGTTGTTCCCACTGTGAGGATTACAACTTATCCAAACTAGAAACCGTGGATAGATGGCAGCAATCACGCAAAACTGAAAGCGCGAACCACAACATTTATCCACGGCAAGGAGATGGCCGCCCACCAAAACTCATAGACCAGGCAAGGAGGGCATTAATCAGAGACGCAACAAAGAGACCAAAGATAACCCTGAAGGAGCTACAAAGCTCCACAGCAGAGTTTGAAGTATCTGTCCATTGGACTACATTAAGCCGTACACTCCACAGAGCTGGGCTTTACGGAAGAGTGGCCAGAAAAAAAGCCATTGCTTAGGGAAAATAATAAGCAAACACGTTTGGTGTTCGCCAAAAGGAGTGTGGGAGACTCCCCAAACATATGGAAGAAGGTACTCTGGTCAGATGAGACTAAAATTGAGCTTTTATGCCATCAAGGAAAACTATATATCTGGCTCAAACACAACACCTCTCATCACCCCGAGAAAACCATCCCCAACAGTGAAGCATGGTGGTGGCAGCATCATGCTGTGGGGATGTTTTTCATCGGCAGGGACTGGGAAACTGCTCAGAATTGAAGGAATGATGGATGGCGCTAAATACAGGGAAATTGTTGAGGGTGACCTGTTTCAGTCTTCCAGAGATTTGAGACTGGGACGGAGGTTCACCATCCAGCAGGACAATGACCCTAAGCATACTGCTGAAGCAACTCTCGAGTGGTTTAAGGGGAAAACATTTAAATGTCTTGGAATGGCCTAGTCAAAGCCCAGACCTCAATCCAATTGAGAATCTGTGGTATGACTTAAAGATTGCTGTACACCTGCGGAACCCATCTTACTTGAAGGAGCTGGAGCAGTTTTGCTTTGAAGAATGGGCAAAAATCGCAGTGGCTAGATGTTCCAAGCTTATAAAGACATACCCCAAGAGACTTGCAGCTGTAATTGCTGCAAGGGGTGGCTCAACAAAGTATTGACTTTAKAGGGGGTGAATAGATATGCATGCTCAAGTTTTCTGTTTTTCTGTCTTATTTCTTGTTGGTTTCACATTAAAATATTTTTTGCATCTTCAAGTGGTAGGCATGTTGTGTAAATCAAATGATACAAACCCCCCCAAAATAAATTTTAATTCCAGGTTGTCAAGCAACAAAATAKGAAAAATGCCAAGGGGGGTCAATACTTTTACAAGGCACTGTATGTGGCAGGGACTCCAGACCACTATGGATTATAAAGGGAAAGCCAGCCACGTTGCGGACACTGAGGTTTCTCTCCCACGTCTTGCTCCCGGACAAGCTAAACACCTTCTCCCCACTTCGATGAAAACACAGAGCCACCAACGCGGGCCATCGCTGCTCACAAGGATTGTGAAGTCTCGTTCTCTATGGCCGACAGAGTAAGACATTTGAGCCTGTTAACCCTCGCTAGGCTGCCAAATCAAATCAAATCAAATKTTATTAGTCACATACACATGGTTAGCAGATGTTAATGCGAGTGTAGCGAAATGCTTGTGCTTCTAGTTCCGACAATGCAGTAATAACCAACAAGTAATCTAACCTAACAAACCTGACGCAGCCGGCACCCAAGCTGCGTCATCAGAGCATGTGCAGTGTTTATGGACATATTAAATCTCTCCCTATCCCAGACTGCTGTCCCCACTTGCTTCAAGATGTCCACCATTGTTCCTGTACCCAAGAATACAAAGTAAATGAACTAAATGACTATCACCCATAGCACTCATTTCTCTCATCATGAAGCACTAAGCCCACGGCCTTGGGTCTGAAACCCGCCCTGTGTAACTGGGTCCTGGACTTCCTGATGGGTCGACCCCAGGTTCGTGAAGGTAGGCAACAACACCTCCACCACACTGATCCTCAACACTGGGGGCCCACAAGGGTGCGTGCTTAGGTCCCTCCTGTACTCCCTGTTCACCCATGACTGCGGGGCCACGCACGCCTCCAACTCAATCATCAGGTTTTCTGACAACACAACAGTGGTAGGTCTGATTACCAACAACGATTAGACAGCCTAGAGGGAGGAAATGAKGGCCCTGGTGGGGTTGTGCCAGGAAAACAACCTCTCCCTCAACATCAACAAAACAAAGGAGCTGATCGTGGACTTCAGGAGACAGCAGAGGGAGCACGCCCCTATCCACATCGACGGGCCGCAGTGGAGAAGGTGGAAAGCTTAAAGTTCTTCGGCATGCATATCACTGACAACCTAAAATGGTCTATGCACACAGACAGTGTGGTGAAGAAGGCGCAACAGCGCCTCTTCAACCTCAGGAGGCTGAAGAAATTCCGCATGGCCCCTCAGTCCCTCACAAAGTTCTACAAATGCACCAATGAGAGCATCCTGTCAGACAGACTGTATCACCTCCTGGTACGGCAATTGCACCGTCCACAACCGCAAGGCACTCCACAGGGTGGCGCGGTCAGCACAACACATCACTGTTTGCCCTCCAGGACATCTACAGCACCCTGTGTCACATGAAGGCCAAGAACATCATCAAGGTTCTCAGCCACCCGAGCTACGGCCTGTTCACCCCGCTACCATCTAGAAGACAGAGACAGTACTGGTGAATCAAAGCTGTGACCGAGAGACTAAAACCAGCTTATATCTCCAGGACATCAGACTGTTAAACAGTCACCGCTAGCCGGCCTGTTACTAGCTGGCTACCACCCGGTACTCTACCCTGCTTTGCACACTCTTGGCATTCACCAAAACAGCTTCATGAGGTAGTCAACTGGAATGCATTTCAATTAACAGGTGTGCCTTGTTAAAAGTTAATTTGTGGAATTTTTCTAATTCTTAATGCATTTGAGCCAATCAGTTGTGTTGTGACAAGGTAGGGGGGTATACAAAAGATAGCCCTATTTGGTAAAAGACCAAGTCCATATTATGGCAAGAACATTTTAAATAAGCAAAGAGAAACGACAGTCCATCATTACTTTAAGACATGAAGGTCAGTCAATATGGAACATTTCTAGAACTTTGAAAGTTCCTTCAAGTGCAGTCGCAAAAACCATCAAGCGCTATGATGAAACTGGCTCTCATGAGGACCGCCACAGGAAAGGAAGACCCAGAGTTACCTCGGCCGCAGAAGACAACTTCATTAGAGTTAATTGCACCTCAGATTGCAGCCCAAATAAATGTTTCACAGAGTTCAAGTAACATCAACTGTTCAGAGGAGACTGCGTGAATCAGGCCTTCATGGTCGAACTGCTGCAAAGAAACCACTACTAAAGGACACCGATAATAAGAAGAGACTTGTTTGGGTCAAGAAACACAAGCAATGGACATTCGACCGGTGGAAATCTGTCCTTTGGTCTGATGAGTCAAAATTTGAGATTTTTGGTTCCAACATCTGTGTCTTTGTGAGATGCAGAGTAAGTGAACAGATGATCTCTGCATGTGTGGATCCCACCATGAAGCATTGATGAGGTGTGATGGTGTGGTGGTGCTTTGCTGGTGACACTGTTGGGGATTTATTTAGAATTCAAGGCACACTTAACTATCATGGCTAACACGTCATTCTGCAACTATACGCCATCCCATCTGGTTTGCGCTTAGTGGGACTAGCATTTGTTTTTCAACAGGACAATGACCCAAAACACACCTCCAGGCTGTGTAAGAGCTATTTGACCAAGAAGGAGAGTGATGGAGTGCTGCATCAGATGACCTGGCCTCCACAATCACCCGACCTCAAACCAATTGATATGGTTTAGGATGAGTTGGAAAAGCAGTGCTCAGCATATGTGGGAATTCCTTCAAGACTGTTGGAAAAGCATTCATGAAGCTGGTTGAGAGAATGACAAGAGTGTGCAAAGCAAAGGGTGGCTACTTTGAAGAATCTTAAATATAAAATATATTTAGATTTGTTTAAAACCTTTTTGGTTACTACATGATTCCAAATGTGTTATTTCATAGTTTTGATGTCTTCACTATTATTCTATAATGTTGTCACGACTTCCGCCTGGTTCGGGCAGCTTTCGGCGGTCGACGTCACCGGCCTTCTAGCCATCGCCGATCCACCTTTCATTTTCCTTTGGTTTTGTCTTGTCTTTACATTTACATTTTAAGTCATTTAGCAGACGCTCTTATCCAGAGCGACTTACAAATTGGAAAGTTCATACATATTCATCCTGGTCCCCCCGTGGGGAATGAACCCACAACCCTGGCGTTGCAAGCGCCATGCTCTACCAACTGAGCCACACGGGACATGTCTTCCCTCACACCTGGTTTCAATTCCATCAATTACATGTTGTGTATTTAACCCTCTGTTCCCCCCATGTCCTTGTGCGGATTTGTTTCTTGTAGTGCTTGTGCACGTTATTCTGGTGGAGACTGGGTTTTGTTTGACCCATTCATTGATTGTTCTGTTTACGGTGGTTTTTATGTTTATTAAACGACACCGTTGTAAATCAGTTTTCGCTCTGCTGCGCCTGACTTCTCTGCCGCCAGTACGCGCCCTGTTACAAATGTAGAAAATAGTAAAAATTAAGAAAAAACCTTGAATGAGTTGGTGTGTCCAACCTTTTGACTGGTACTGTATATGCAGTATATTTATATTCCGGAATATGACATTGCTCGTTCTGGTATTTCGTAACTTATTTCCTTTCATATCTGGGGATTTGTGTATAGTTTTGTAACAGTACCACTGTTAGACCTAGAAACATAAGCATTTCGCTGCACATGCGATAATATCTGCTAAATATGTGTACGCGACCAATAACATTTGGTTCGATTTATATGTGCTCCAGCAGCAGGGTCTTTTAATATCAGCAGTGATAAGCGGTGGCGACTGCATTCTGAAGAGGAAAGGATTGACTTCTGAACGAGTTCATCATCATGCACCTCCAACATGCGTCCCAAATGGCATCCTATTAACTACATAGAGGATTACTTTTAATCAGGACCCATAGGGCTCATGTCAAAAGGATTGCACTATACAGGGAATAGGGTGCCATTTGGGACACAAACCCAATCTACAGCCAGAAGCCTGCCAGCACTTCACAGCTCTTTACAGCCCCTAACAGACCTCACAGGATTACAGCATCTCTGCCTGGAGGAAGGGATTGTAGCTTCTTTGATGAATGGTGATACATGTAAATGGACTTGTAGGAGCGAGAGAGAGGGAAGGAGAGAAAAGCAGGCTGCCCAGAATAAAAACAGCTTTACACGTGAATAGGGATGTGAAAATACACCCAGTTTCCTTTTCTCTACCCACTTTCCTGTTCTGTGTGTGTGTGTACAGTCGTGGCCAAAAGTTTTGAGAATGACACAAATATTAATTTTCACAAAGTCTGCTGCCTCAGTTTGTATGATGGCAATTTGCATATACTCCAGAATGTTATGAAGAGTGACCAGATGAATTGCAATTAATTGCAAAGTCCCTCTTTGCCATAAAAAT
The DNA here is from genome assembly GCF_002910315.2 of Salvelinus sp. IW2-2015. NCBI lineage: Eukaryota > Metazoa > Chordata > Actinopteri > Salmoniformes > Salmonidae > Salvelinus > Salvelinus sp. IW2-2015. Next base: position 2,056,466 of record NC_036848.1, read on the forward strand.
GAACTGAATCCCCAAAAAACATTTCCACTGCACTTCAGCCCTGCCACAAAAGGACCAGCTGATATCATGTCAGTGATTATCTCGTTAACACAGGTATGAGTGTTGACGAGGACAAGGCTGGAGATCACTCTGTCATGCTGATTGAGTTCGAATAACAGACTGGAAGCTTCAAAAGGAGGGTGGTGCTTGGAATCATTGTTCTTCCTCTGTCATCCATGGTTACCTGCAAGGAAATACGTGCCGTCATTATTGCTTTGCACAAAAAGAGCTTCGCAGGCAAGGATATTGCTGCCAGTAAGATTGCACCTAAATCAACCATTTATCGGATCGTCAAGAACTTCAACGAGAGCGGTTCAAGTGATGTGAAGAAGGCTTCAGGGCGCCCAAGAAAGTCCAGCAAGCGCCAGGACCGTCTCCTAAAGTTGATTCAGCTGTGGGATCGAGGCACCACCAGTACAGAGCTTGCTCAGGAATGGCAGCAGGCAGGTGTGAGTGCATCTGCATGCCCAGTGAGGCGAAGACTTTTGGAGGATGGCCTGGTGTCAAGAAGGGTAGCAAAGAAGCCACTTCTCTCCAGGAAAAACATCAGGGACAGACTGATATTCTGCAGAAGGTACAGGAATTGGACTGCTGAGGACTGGGGTAAAGTCATTTTCTCTGATGAATCCCCTTTCCGATTGTTGTGGGGCATCCGGAAAAAAGCTTGTCCTGAGAAGACAAGATGAGCGCTACCATCAGTCCTGTGTCATGCCAACAGTAAAGCATCCTGAGACAATTAATGTGTGGGTTGCTTCTTTCAGCCAAGGGAGTGGGCTCACTCACAATTTTGCTAAGAACACAGCCATGAATAAAGAATGGTACACACACATCCTCTGAGAGCAACTTCTCCCAACCATCCAGGAACAGTTTGGTGATGAACTGCCTATTCCAGCATGATGGAGCACCTTGCCATAAGGCAAAAGTGATACCTAAGTGGCTCTGGGAACAACATCGATATTTTGGGTCCATGGCCAGGAAAACTCCCAGACCTTATCCCATTGAGAACTTGTGATCAATCCTCAAGAGGCAGGTGGACAAACAAAACCCCACAATTCTGACAAACTCCAGCATTGATTATGCAAGAATGGGCTGCCATCAGTCAGGATGTGGCCCAGAAATTAATTGACAGCAATGCCAGGGCGGATTGCAGAGATCTTGAAAAAGAAGGGTCAACACTGCAAATATTGACTCGTTGCATCAACTTCATGTAATTGTCAATAAAAGCCTTTGACACTTATGAAATGCTTGTAATTATGCTTCAGTATTCCATAGTAACATCTGACAAAAATATCTAAAGACACTGAAGCAGCAAACTTTGTGGAAATTAATATTTGTTGTCATTCTCAAAACTTTTGGCCACGACTGTACAGTGTGTGTGTGTGTGTGTGTGTGTTGTGTGTGTGTGTGTGTGTGTGTTGTGGTGTGTGTGTGTGTGTGGTGTGTTGGTGTGTGTGTGTGGTGTGTGTTGTGTTTATTCCAATAGTAGCAGCAGTATTGTGTGTGATGAATAATTAGGTCTGTGAGCAGGCAGCATGTGGTCCTCTCCCCAACACAAGTGATTAGTGATACCAGCTGTCCCCAGTGTGTGTGTGAATGTGTATGTGTGTTGTGTGTGCATGTCAATGTGCCATTTCCCTTGCCAGCTGCCAGCTGCCAGGCTACACCATGCCAGTCCTATATGATTACCCACTGGCACTAAACACAGACTGGAGCCAACCACCAACCAGGAGGCCAAGATGCCGACCATGGTTATCCATAGTCCCTTCTACCCTTTCTCCCATCTCCTCTCCTCTCCTCTCCTCTCCTCTCCTCTCCTCTCCTCTCCTCTCTCTCCTCTCCTCTCCTCTCCTCTCCTCTCCTCTCCTCTCCTCTCCTCTCTCTCCCCTCTCTCCTCTCCCTCCCCCAGTGTATATTGTTAAATTAAGGTGTATTTACCTGGGAATATGTAGCGTCAGGTGTTGTTAAATTAAGGTGTATTAACCTGGGAATATGTAGCGTCAGGTGTGTTAATATTAAGATGTTATTTACCTGGGAATAATGTTAGCGTCAGGTGTGTTAAATTAAGGTGTATTTACTGGGATATGTAGCGTCAGGTGTGTTAATTAAGGTGTATTTACCTGGGAATATGTAGCGTCAGGTGTGTTAAATTAAGGTGATTACCTGGGTATGTGAGCGTCAGGTGTGTTAAATTAAGGTGTATTTAACCTGGGATATATGTAGCGTCAGGTGTGTAAATTAAGGTGTATTTACCTGGGGAATATGTAGCGTCAGGTGTGTTAAATTAAGGTGTATTTACATGGGAATTGTAGCGTCAGGTGTGTTAAATGAAGGTGTATTTACCTGGGAATATGTAGCGTCAGGTGTGTTAAATTAAGGTGTATTTACCTGATATGTAGCGTCAGGCGTGTTAAATTAAGGTGTATTTACCTGGGAATATTGTAGCGTCAGGTGTGTTAAATTAAGGTGTATTTACCTGGGAATATGTAGCGTCAGGTGTGTTAAATTAAGAATCTATTTACCTGGGAATATGTAGCGTCAGGAGTGTGTTAAATTAGATGTATTTACCTGGGAATATGTAGCGTCAGGGTGTGTTAAATTAAGGATGTATTTACCTGGGATATGTAGCGTCAGGTGTGTTAAATTAAGATGTATTTACCTGGGAATATGTAGCGTCAGGTGTTGTTAAATTAATAGTGTATTTACCTGGGAATATGTAGCGTCAGGTGTGTTAAATTAAGATGTATTTACCTGGGAATAGTTGTAAGCCGTGTCAGGTGTGTTAATTAAGATGTATTTACCTGTGTGAATATGTAGCGTCAGGTGGTGTATAATTAATGGATGTATTACCCGTGGAGATAATTGCTAGCGTCAGGTGATGTTAAGTTTTGAAGTAGAGTAGTATTTTACTGGGAATTATGTACGCAAGTCAAGGCAGCTGTGTAAATTAATGTGTACTTTATCCCTGGGAATTATGTAGCGTCGTGTGATTATGATGCCGTTCGTCGGTGTGTTAAATTAAGACTAGATTATATCCAACCTGGGAAATAGATGTCAAAGCGTCAGAGAGTGTAGGTTAGATGCTTAAGATCTATTTCCTGGAATATGTAGCCGTCAGGATGGTCTAATAATTACAGATGTATTTACCTGGGTTAGAAATATGTGCGCTAGGTGGTGGATCCTTAATTAGTGTACTTTACCTGGGAATATGTCAGCGTCAGGCTGGTGTTAAATTAAGATGTATTGCCCGAGCCTGCGACTGGAATATGTAGCGTGCAGGTGTGTTAGAATTAAAGATGTATTTACCTGGGCATATGTGCTAGCGTCAGGTTGTGTTAAATTAAGTGTATTTAACCTGGGGAATATGTTCGTCGGTTGTGTTAACAATTAAGGTGTATTGTACCTGGGAATATGTAGCGTTTTCAGGGGTTAAATTAAGGTGTATTTTACCTGGAATACTGTGCAGCGTCAGGTGTGTTGTTAAGGTGTATTTACCTGGGAATAGTGTAGCTCAGGGCAGTGTTAAATTAAGGTAGTTTACTTGGGGGAATAATTTGTAGCGTTCAGCGAGACTGTGTTAAGATTACAGGTGTAGTTTACCTGGGAATATGTAGCTGTCAGGTGTGTTAAATTAAGATCTAATTTACCTGGGAGATATGTAGCGTCAGGCTGTGGTTAAATCAAATGTATTGTACCTGGGAATATTGTGAGCGTCAGGTGTTGGTTAAATTAAAAGATGTATTCTACCTGGCGGAATATGTAGCGGTCAAGGTGTGATTGAATTAAGGTGTATTTTACCTGCGATATGTAGCGTTCAGGCGTGTTAAATTAAGTGGGTATTTACCCTGGAGGAATATGTGGACGTCAGGTGTGTTAAATTAAGATGTATTTTCACCTGGAATATGTGTAGCGTCAGGTGTGTTAAATTTAGATCTATTGTACCTGGGGGGAATATGATAGCGTCCAGGTGTGCCTTTACATTAAGATTATTTACCGTGGGAAGTATGTAGCGTCAGGTGTGGTTGAATTAAGCGACTTATTTCCTGCGGAATATGCTAGCGTCTGGGAATACCTGTAAGCGTCAGGGTGGTGTTTAAACTCAAAGATGCTATTTACCTGTGTATATGAAGCGATCCAGGTGTGCCCTTGCAGAACTGTTTAGATTTGTATGACAGCGTGACCTCTACAACCCCGGGGATGTGTCTTGGGGGAGTCTGCACCCGGATGGCGTGGGCTGTGATGAGCTACGGAGGGGGACAGGGGACAAAAGAAGTTTGTAATATTACATATCTATTTCACTTGTCATTACAGACCCCATAACATTTTGGGGCTCCAGAGTTGCGCAACGGTCTAAGGCACTGCACCTCAGTGCTAGAGGTGTCACTACAGACCCTGGTTCGATTCTAGGCTGTATCACAACCGGCCGTGATTGGGAGTCCCATAGGGTGGCGCACAATTGGCCCAGCGTTGTCCGAGTTTGGCCGGTTTATTCATTGTATCTCATTGTAAATAAGAATTTGTTCTTAACTGACATAGTTAAAAAAAGGTTAAATAAAATGTAAATAAAAACAAGTTCTATACAGTGCCTTCGGAAAGTATTCAGACCCCTAGACTTTTTCCACATTTTGTTAGGTTACAGACTTATTATAAAAATGTTTACATCATCAATGTACAACAATACCCCACAATGACAAAGCAAAAAACGATTTTGAGATTTTTTGTGCAAAAAATAAAAACTGAAATATCACATTTACATAAGTATTCAGACCATTTCCTCAGTACTTTGTTGAAGCACCTTTGGCAGCGATTTTAGCCTTGAGTCTTGGGCATGACGCTACAAGCTTGGCACACCTGTATTTGGGGAGTTTCTCCCATTCTTCTCTGCAGATCCTCTCAAGCTCTGTCAGGTTGGATGGGGAGCGTCGATGTACAGCTATTTTCAGGTCTCTCCAGAGATGTTTGATTGAGTTCAAGTCTGGGCTCTGGCTGGGCCACTCAAGGACATTCAGAGACTTGTCCCGAAGTCTTGCCTGTCTGCATAGGGTCGTTGTCCTGTTGGAAAGTGAACCTTTCGCCCCAGTCTGAGGTCCTGAGCGCTCTGGAGCAGGTTTTCATCAAGGATCTCTCTGTTCTTTGCACCGTTCATATTTCACTCAACCCTGACTAGTCTCCCAGTTCCTGCCGCTGAAAGACATCCCCACAGCATGATGCTGCCACCACCATGCTTSACCTTAGGGATGGTGCCAGGTTTCCCACAGACATGACTCTTGGCATTTAGGCCAAAGAGTTCAATCTTGGTTTCATCAGACCAGACAATCTTGTTTCTCATGGTGTGAGAGTCCTTTAGGTGCCTTTTGGCAAACTCCTAGCAGGCTGTCATGTTCCTTTTACTGAGGAGTGTCTTCCGTCTGGCCACTACCAGATTGGTTGCCTGATTGGTTGAGTGCTACAGAGATGGTTGTCCTTCCGGAAGGTTCACCCATCTCCACAGAGGAACTCTGGAGCTCTGTCAGTGACCATCGGGTTCTTGGTCAGCTCCCTGACCAAGGATCTTCTTCCCCGATTGCTCCAGAAAGAGTCTTGGTGGTTCCAAACTTCTAACCCTTACCCTAACCCCCAAAACTCTATTTAACCCTAACCCTAGCTCCTAACCCTAACTCTTAACGTAATTCTAACCTTAACCCGAAACCCCCCAGAAATAGCATTTGACCTCGTGGGTCTAACAAAATGTCCCCAGTTGGTGAAATTTTCGTTCGTTCACTATTTTTTGTTAAACAAATAAACAAACAAACAAACAAACAAACAAACAAACAAGCACGCACACACGCTACTGACCTCACTCCAGACCAGCATGGTACCAAATATGACCTGAAGTCCATCAAAGAAGTTTTCTCCAATGATAATGACTGTAGCCCCGCCTGTAGTCCAGCCCTCACTGGGGCTGATGGCCTTGATACAAGGGGTGGCTGTTGAGGAAGGGGGAGGGAGGAGGGAGGTAGGGGGGAGAGCGATCAGAAATATAGCTTTAACTCCCACAGTACAGTTTCTCCCTTCTGATTGATTCTATGAAGAGAAAAACTAAATTCTCCAATTCATAAGGAGGTCTGCTGTGAGGCGTAATACTGACCCCTGGATCTTATGATTACAGGCTTTACATTACTGGATCAGATTGGAGAAAAGAACAGCAGTGGAATTACAAATAAATAATAAATAAAGGCTTAATCTCCTCTACTTTACAGATCCTCAGCTTGTCAGACATGATGTCATTCTCCAAAGCAGGGTAATCCACTTTACTACAGAATGACTTCTGCTCTTTCCCCATCTCTCTTCTGCCTCTCTCTCCTCGCTTTCTTTACCCTCCTCTCTCTCCGTCATCCTTCCCTTTCCTCTCTCTTCACTCTCCTCTCTCTCCCCTCCCTCCTCTGCCTCTCTCCCTTTTCATCTCTCCTCCTCTTCATCCTGCAAGTATTTTCATCGACCCTGATGGTGTGTGTGTGTGTGAGTCAACCAGATGGTGAAACATGAATCCATGTGATAAGATTAACATTTGGGGTCTTCCTCTCTGCCATCTGTTGTGTTCGTTGCTCATCTAGTACTGCCTATCGCAAGCCCTGATACCGCAATACATATCATTGTGCGCTGATTGCCTAGTACTGCCTCAAACAGGCCCTGATACTTCACAAAACACTTAGAGGTCCTCCTCTCCTCTCCTCTCCTCTCCTCTCCTCTCC
>NC_036848.1:2063633-2067126 GCF_002910315.2 Salvelinus sp. IW2-2015
CTCCTCTCCCGCGCCGATGCATCTCGTGCTCTCTCTGTGTCCCCTTCTTCCTCCATCTCTACCTCTCACACCTGATCCTCTCTCCCCCACGCTCCCCCACTCTCTGTCCCTGTAATGTTTCTGTTCCCTCGCCATACTTTCCCTTCTTTCCTCCCTCTCCATATGCGGCCCCGGTGGTAAGAACTAGCTATAGGGGAATAGGGTGGCCATTGGACACAGACCTAGAAAATAGTCATCACAGCGACTTAAACTTAACGCTGAATCTTAAATGTAATCTAGTGGTGCGCTATCACCCAAAATCAGTCGTAGTTTGATCATGATGGTCCCTGGGGTTGAGGTCGTTCCACACAGGAAAAATATTGTTCCTGTTAAATTACCTTCAGGAAAAGATAATGAAATCTCACTGGATTACTTTGAGTTTTGAGAATCTGAGCAGGCTCTAAATCATTACAAAGTATTAGGGGTGTGGTGTGTGTGCTGTGTGCGTGTGCGTGTGCATTGTGTGCGGGTGTTGTGTGGTGTGTGTGTGTGTGTGTGTGGTGTCGTTGCTGTAGTAAGTGTGAATCGAGCATGCTATGTAAGTTTCAGAAATGTTGTTAACCTGGGAAAAGGCTTTGGCGAGGAGAGAGAAGATAGAGAGCTGGATAAATAAACCCAACAGGCCAGGTCTTCATAGGAAATAAGCTCAGCGTTATGCTTTAAGCTCCTGGGCCTCATAAGAACCATATCCTGCTACGGACACATGTTCCTCATAAGACACTTATCGTGCAGTATAACTTGAGAGAGAGAGAGAGAGAGAGAGTTTACCATGCTCCAGGTACGAGGGTGTTCCTTCTGAGGGGTCTTGTCTCCTGGCCCGGCGACCGTGTTTAGAGTTGTTGTGGACAAACATGTTGTCAGACACAGAGAGGACATGACCGTCCACACTCACCGTGGTAGACACCACCACCTGGGACAGACATGGACAGGAGGCACAAGAGACATAGAGGTAAAGGGGTCAGGGGGACAGACAAGGACACGTGAGACAGAACCTGAAAGCTACCATCAAACAGCATTACTGTTGTGTCTAATGTTATGATGTAAAATGAGGTTTTACGGTTCTCTCTCTCCCACCTGAAAGCGTCTCATGTCTCGTGGGTTCCCTGCATTCTTCAGACAGTTCTGGTTGCATTTCAGGAAGAACTTGAGGAAGAACCTGGAGAGAGAGGAGACCAGAAAACATTTTCATGCATCATCGCTTTTGTTTCCTGACCTAATAGAGCTGCGTTTAATCAGACAGCAATGAGAGCAGCAGCATGTGTGTGTACCCCACAGGGTGTTGTGATGCATCTCGTGCAGTTGTGCAGTAGTTAGAGGGAAGGTGCATGCCTGCTTCCCACCTGCTTGTAACCCTCTCGCTTACAGCTTCCTGCCACTGGCTAGCACTTGTAGCAAACCGGGAAGCAAGCTCTGCATGTAAGCCTTCACTTGCCAGTATACAGCCTCTCCATCACCAAGACTCCTGCTGGGCGTCCCCGTGGTAACACACGTTAACTGGGCGTGGCCCCAGGCTCACTCGGCAGGGGATCTGGGAGCTACAGCGGTACCCAGGGTAGCAGTGCACAGGCCCACATTATGTGGACACGCCCTGGCATCGGCCAACCACCGTGCCACTGCCTTGTGGGTAAGTCTGGGAAGACAACGTTTATGGCAGCTCACCCTGAGAGAAAAGTAACATGCTGACGGCGTGCAACAGGCGGTGCTTTGACGGAGGTGCTGGTCGTCATGGATTTTTTTCCATGTCACCAGAGCCCATTCCAACAGCAAAGAAATTATGTTGAGACAAGCACATCCTCTATGTACCCTATGTACCCTATGTGCCCTATGTGCCCTATGTCTCCTATGTCCCCTATGTCTCCTATGTCCCCTATGTCTCCTATGTCCCCTTTGTCCCCTATGTGCCCTATGTGCCCTATGTCTCCTATGTCCCCTATGTCCTCTATGTCTCCTATGTCCCTTATGTCTCCTATGTCCCCTTTGTCCCCTATGTACCCTATGTGCCCTATGTCCCCTATGTGCCCTATGCCTCCTATGTCCCCTATGTCTCCTATGTCCCCTATGTCTCCTATGTCCCCTTTGTCCCCTATGTGCCCTATGTGCCCTATGTCCCCTATGTGCCCTATGTCTCCTATGTCCCCTATGTCTCCTATGTCCCCTATGTCTCCTATGTCCCCTTTGTCCCCTATGTCCCCTATGTGCCCTATGTCCCCTATGTGCCCTATGTCTCCTATGTCCCCTATGTCTCCTATGTCCCCTATGTCTCCTATGTCTCCTTTGTGCCCTATGTGCCCTATGTCCCCTATGTCACTCAGCGCGCAGGTATCCACTACTGCTCTTCAGCGAGTTCCACCTAGATTTCCTGCACCATTAAAGTCTACTGGCGACGGGGTGCTTGGTAACGGGGGCAGGACTGAATGACCAGGAAGCTCCTAGCCAGGCTCCTGCACGGTGACGGCACAGGGCTATTGGTCATCAGCAGCTGGGATTTGAATGGCAGCTGCTCCAGGCAGACCGCTGTACGTCTGAGCAGACCGTTTTAGGAACCACAGTTCGCATCCCGGCTGGGGAAAGGCCTAGAAAAGGTGTCCTAAATATTGCCCACTCTAAATCTCCTAGATAGGCTACCGCACCTATCAGGACAGTCTATTTCAGTGGTTGAAAACTAAATAAGAAGAAATGTGTCCCCTTACAACTAGCAACATGTAACATAAGGACTCTCTTGGACTCGAGCCATGGCGCCGAAAGGCCCGAAACGAAGGACTGCACTCATCGCAGCAGAGCTGAAGCAATACACCATCGCCATCACTGTTCTCGGTGAGACCAGACTCCTGGGTGAAGGGTCACTCAGGCAGGAAAGAGAAGACTACATTTTCTGAAAGGGATACCCCCCAGAAGGGCAACATCTGCATGGTGTGGGCATTGCCGTGAAGAACTTCTCTCCTGACAACCCTCACAGAAACACCAACTGGCATAACCGAAAGACTAATGTCACACAAAGACTGCTTTTATGAAATGCTGGACGAGGCCCTCCACAGAGTACCCAAAAATTATAGGACAACACTGTTATAGGAGTTATAGGACAACACTGTTATAGGAGTTATAGGACAACACTGCGTTGGTCATGCCATTGCAAATGATTGAGATTTCTAAGTCTTTGTGCTGAACATGAACTCACCATCACCATCACCATTTTCCAAATGAATAACAAATACAACACCTCCTGGATGCACCTGCGATCAAAGCACTAGCAGCTCATCGACTGGCTGTCATGTGCTCTGATATCAGGGATGTCCTCATTACGGCAGATATGACATGTTGTTACGATGCCTTGAAGACCAACCACGGCCCAGCAACTTGCTCTCTCTGTCCCCTCAGAAGGGCCTCTCTGTCCCCTCAGAAGGGCCTCTCTGTCCCCTCAGAAGGGCCTCTCTGTCCCCTCAGAAGGGCCTCTCTG
>NC_036848.1:2068144-2078759 GCF_002910315.2 Salvelinus sp. IW2-2015
GTGTGTGTGTGTGTGGTGTGTGTGTGTGTTGTGTTGTGTGTGTGTGTGTGTGTGTGTGGGTGTGTGTGTGTGTGTGTGTGTGTGTGTGTGTGTGTGTGTGTGTGTGTATTCCACCGTCAGGCCTCAAGAGGCCATGCATCCATTTTACAGAAATTCACTTCCACAGTCATTTGTGTTGCTCTGGGTAATTACAAGAGAGAGAGATAGATGTTTTTATTTATTAAACCAAAAAGGAAAATTGGTATATTGTAGGCCTAGTAATGTTCTGTGTGGTTAATATATGCAGCTCTGTTGTCCAATGGTAGCAGACTAGCAGCTCTAAACTGCCTGGAACCAGTGATTATGGTCAATAATAGTGCACTACCCTATGGGCCCTGGTCAATAGTAGTGGACTACTCTATGGGCCCTGGTCAATAGTAGTGCACTATAAAGGGAATGAGGTACCATTGAGAACACATGTACTGATGAACAGGGTCAGGGCCACAGAATCATAAATGCAGAGTGATCAACACAGTTATATTTGTTGAGTACAGAGAGAGTGGTGATGGATAGGTGAATCAGATCAGACAGGTGAAAGCAGAAGCTTAGAGGCCAGGCTGCTGTCAGGCTGCTGTCCGGTTACTGTCAGGCTACTGTCAGGCTACTGTCTGGCTACTGTCAGGCTGCTGTCAGGCTGATGTCAGGCTGCTGTCCGGCTACTGTCAGGCTGCTGTCAGGCTGCTGTCAGGCTACTGTCAGGCTACTGTCAGGCTGCTGTCAGGCTGCTGTCAGGCTGCTGTCAGGCTACTGTCAGGCTGCTGTCAGGCTACTGTCAGGCTACTTTCTGGCTGCTGTCAGGCTGCTGTCAGGCTACTGTCAGGCTACTGTCTGGCTGCTGTCAGGCTGCTGTCAGGCTACTGTCAGGCTACTGTCAGGCTACTGTCTGGCTGCTGTCTGGCTGCTGTCGGTTACTGTCAGGCTGCTGTCAGGCTACTGTCAGGCTACTGTCAGGCTACTGTCAGGCTACTGTCTGGCTGCTGTCAGGCTGCTGTCAGGCTACTGTCAGGCTACTGTCAGGCTGCTGTCAGGCTGCTGTCAGGCTACTGTCAGGCTACTGTCAGGCTACTGTCAGGCTACTGTCAGGCTACTGTCCGGCTGCTGTCCGGCTGCTGTCCGGCTGCTGTCCGGCTGCTGTCAGGCTGCTGTCCGGACGGTGTTTGACTGGTCTCACAAGGGAAATGTGTAACAAACATAGCCCTCTTCATGGATGATCACAAACACAAATACACACCCACACTGGAAAGGACAGTAAGCAGACTACAATTTCACATGTCTGTAGCTCCTGGCTTTAGATCCTAACACACAGCTGTTCACTGAAGACAGATCTGACAGACTGAACCACCACAACACAGGCTAAAGAGGGATGCACACTAGAGGTCGACCGATTATGATTTTCAACGCCGATACCGATTATTGGGAGACAAAAAGCCGATACCGATTAATCGGCCTATTTAAAAAATATATATTAAAAAAATATATGTATTTTTTTATGTATATATGTATACATATATATATATGTATATGTATATATATATATATATATATATCATACACATACACACATTTTTGTAATAATGACAATTGCAACAATACTGAATGAACAATGAACACTTTATTTTACTTAATATAATACATAAATAAAATAAATTTAGTCTCAAATAACATGAGAACATATGTTAAAACGAACCACCAGCTTTCATGGGTCTTCAATATTCCCAGTTAAGAAGTTGTAGGTTGTAGTGCAGAAAGCAGAGCTTGTCTGCATGGTCCCCTGTCAGTCTGCTCCTCCGCGAAACACAGACCTTATTTGAAGTAGATCAAGACATTCTCTATGGAAGACATGAACGGTAAAATAACGAAGGAACCCCTTTCAAGTTCAGCCGCAAGTTATTACAGGAATTATAACGCGTCGACTATTTTCTCTCAAACCATATACCTTTGACTAATCCGGAAACTATCACCTCGAAAACAAAACGTTTATTCCGTTCCGTATTTTATCTAACGGGTGGCATCCAAGAGTCTAAATATTCCTGTTACATTGCACAACCTTCAATGTTATGTCATAATTACGTAAAATTCTGGCAAATTAGTTCGCAAAGAGCCAGGCGGCCCAAACTGTTGCATATACAATGTGCAATGAACGCAAGAGAAATGACATAATTATACCTGGTTAATATTGCCTGCTAACCTGGATTTCTTTAGCTAAATATGCAGGTTTAAAAATTTATACTTGTGTATTGATTTTAAGAAAGGCATTGATGTTTATGGTTAAGTACACATTGGAGCAATGACAGTCATTGATTGATTGTTTTTTTTAAGATAAGTTTAATGCTAGCTAGCAACTTAGCTTACTGCATTCGCGTAACAGGCAGGCTCCTCGTGGAGTGCAATGTAATCAGGTGTTAGAGCATTGGACTAGTTAACTGTAAGGCTGCAAGATTGGTTCCCCCGAGCTGACAAGGTTAAAAATCTGTCGTTCGAGGCAGAACGTTCCTGTAAGAATGTGTTCTTAACTGACTTGCCTAGTTAAATAAAGATTAAATTAAGGTGCCCAAAAATACAGATTTCCGATTGTTATGAAAACTTGAAATTGGCCCTAATTAATTGGCCATTCCGATTAATCGGTCGACCTCTAATGCACCACACACACACACACACACAACACACACACAGCCACACACACACCACACACACACACACACACACACACACACACACACACACACACACACACACACACACACACACACACACACACACACACACACACACACAGATGCACTCACACCACACACACCACACACACCATACACATACACACACACACACACACACACACACACACACACACACACACACACACACACACACACACACACACACACCACACAACACACACACATTTCCACTCACACCACACACAGAAACACATACACACAGACACACACTCACAGACACACATACTCACACATACACACATACACACAGACACACAGACACACATACTCACACCACACACACACACACACACACAGACACACACTCACAGACACACATACTCACACCACACACATACACACAGACACACAGACACCATACTCACACCACACACACACAGACACACATGAACCCACAAACAAAAACACACTTACTGCTTAGGTTTCCATCGTATCCGATGACACTGCCTCACACCAGTGTCAGCTCCAACGGTTCCCTGCCTCACCCAGTGTCAGCTCCAAACGGTTCCCCTGCCTCACACCAGTGTCAGCTCCAAACGGTTCCCCTGCCTCACACCAGTGTCAGCTCCAAACGGTTCCCCTGCCTCACACCAGTGCCAGCTCCAAACGGTTCCCCTGCCTCACACCAGTGTCAGCTCAAACGGTTCCCCTGCCTCACACCAGTGTCAGCTCCAAACGGTTCCCTGCCTAACACCAGTGTCAGCTCCAAACGGTTCCCCTGCCTCACACCAGTGTCAACTCCAAACGGTTCCCCTGCCTCACACCAGTGTCAGCTCCAAACGGTTCCCCTCCTCACACCAGTGTCAGCTCCAAACGGTTCCCCTGCCTCACACCCAGTGTCAACTCCAAACGGTTCCCCTGCCTCACACCAGTGTCAGCTCCAAACGGTTCCCCTGCCTCACACCGTGTCAGCTCCAAACGGTTTCCCTGCCTCACACCAGTGTCAGCTCCAAACGGTTCCCCTGCCTCACACCAGTGTCAGTTCCAAACGGTTCCCCTGCCTCACACCAGTGTCAGCTCCAAACGGTTCCCCTGCCTCACACCAGTGTCAGCTCCAAACGGTTCCCCTGCCTCACACCAGTGTCAGCTCCAAACGGTTCCCCTGCCTCACACCAGTGTCAGCTCCAAACGGTTCCCCTGCCTCACACCAGTGTCGGCTCCAAACGGTTCCCCTGCCTCACACCAGTGCCGGCTCCAAACGGTTCCCCTGCCTTAACACCAGTGTCAGCTCCAAACGGTTCCCCTGCCTCACACCAGTGTCAGCTCCAAACGGTTCCCCTGCCTCACACCAGTGTCAGCTCCAAACGGTTCCCCTTGCCTCACACCAGTGTCAGCTCCAAACGGTTCCCTTTGCGTCACACCAGTGTCAGCTCCAAACGGTTCCCTGCCTCACACCAGTGTCAGCTCCAAACGGTTCCTGCCTCACACCAGTGTCGACTCCAAACGGTTCCCCTTGCCTCACACCAGTGTCAGCTCCAAACGGTTCCCCTTGCCTCACACCAGTGTCAGCTCCAAACGGTCCCCCTGCCTCACACCAGTGTCAGCTCCAAACGGTTCCCCTGCTCACACCAGTGTCAGCTCCAAACGGTTCCCCTGCCTCACACCAGTGTCGACTCCAAACGGTTCCCCTTGCCTCACACCAGTGTCAGCTCCAAACGGTTCCCCTTGCCTCACAACCAGTGCCGACTCGATCTCAAACTGTTACTCTGGCCACCATCCCCTATGGAACTGATACAGAATGTTCACAAATTTCCCAGGGCAACCATACTTCAGGAGGACCTTCCAATGGAGTTCACGGTGTACTGTGTCAAAGGATTTTCTGTTCTTTCTGAAGCCGCACTGGGACTCAGGTAGCAGGTCTTTAGTGATGGTGTCAATGAGTCTGCTAAGCACGACCTTCGCCAAGACTTTTCCAGCACTACAAGGATGGATATGCCCCTGCTTTTCCACAGTGGATTTGTCCCCGTTGTTTTTGTATATGGTGACAATATTTGCATCCCTCCTTTTGTACCACACTTAAATCTCCTATCTCAAAGATTAACAGGTGAACTGCTCTGGTGCAGAGATAACCCCCCTGTTTTAGGATCTCAGCAGGGATGGAGTCAGGTCCAGGAGTTCTGTTGTTCTTCAGTGACCTGATGGCGGCTCAGATCTCAGAAAAGGTGGGTGGGAGATCAAGGCTCTGCATGGTGGGTTGGGTTGGAAGCTCCTCCTGGACTGACTAGTCAACTGGGTTAGGCTGGTTTAGAGCAGTTCAAAGAGTCCACCCAGCCTCTGGACTCTCTTAGTCTGGTCGTTTAAGAGAGTGGACCCATCTGCACTTTCTGAGGGGACAGAGAGGCCCCTTCTGAGGGGACAGAGAGGCCCTTCTGAGGGGACAGAGAGAGGCCTTCTGAGGGACTCTCTGTCCCCTCAGAAGGGCCTCTCTGTCCCCTCAGAAGGGCCTCTCTGTCCCCTCAGAAGGGCCTCTCTGTCCCCTCAGAAGGGCCTCTCTGTCCCCTCAGAAGTGCAGATGGGTCCACTCTCTTAAACGACCAGACTAAGAGAGTCCAGAGGCTGGGTGGACTCTTTGAACTGCTCTTAAACCAGCCTAACCCAGTTGACTAGTCAGTCCAGGAGGAGCTTCCAACCCAACCCACCATGCAGAGCCTTGATCTCCCACCCACCTTTTCTGAGATCTGAGCCGCCATCAGGTCACTGAAGAACAACAGAACTCCTGGACCTGACTCCATCCCTGCTGAGATCCTAAAACAGGGGGGTTATCTCTGCACCAGAGCAGTTCACCTGTTAATCTTTGAGATATGGAGATTTAAGTGTGGTACAAAAGGAGGGATGCAAATATTGTCACCATATACAAAAACAACGGGGACAAATCCATCTGTGGAAAAAGCAGGGGCATATCCATCCTTGTAGTTGCTGGAAAAGTCTTGGCGAAGGTCGTGCTTAGCAGACTCATTGACACCATCACTAAAGACCTGCTACCTGAGTCCCAGTGCGGCTTCAGAAAGAACAGAAAATCCTTTGACACAGTACACCGTGAACTCCATTGGAAGGTCCTCCTGAAGTATGGTTGCCCTGGGAAATTTGTGAACATTCTGTATCAGTTCCATGAGGGGATGGTGGCCAGAGTAACAGTTTGAGATCGAGTCGGCACTGGTGTGAGGCAAGGGGAACCGTTTGGAGCTGACACTGGTGTGAGGCAAGGGGAACCGTTTGGAGTCGACACTGGTGTGAGGCAGGGGAACCGTTTGGAGCTGACACTGGTGTGAGGCAGGGGAACCGTTTGGAGCTGACACTGGTGTGACACACCACACAACACACACACACCACACACACACACACACACACACACACACACACACACACACACACACACACACACACACACACACACACACACACACACACACACACACACACACACACACACAGATGCACTCACACCACACACACCACACACACCATACACATACACACACACACACACACACACACACACACACACACACACACACACACACACACACACACACACACACACCACACAACACACACACATTTCCACTCACCCACACACAGAAACACATACACACAGACACACACTCACAGACACACATACTCACACATACACACATACACACAGACACACAGACACACATACTCACACCACACACACACACACACACACAGACACACACTCACAGACACACATACTCACACACACACATACACACAGACACACAGACACCATACTCACACCACACACACACAGACACACATGAACCCACAAACAAAAACACACTTACTGCTTAGGTTTCCATCGTATCCGATGACACTGCCTCACACCAGTGTCAGCTCCAACGGTTCCCTGCCTCACCCAGTGTCAGCTCCAAACGGTTCCCCTGCCTCACACCAGTGTCAGCTCCAAACGGTTCCCCTGCCTCACACCAGTGTCAGCTCCAACGGTTTCCCCTGCCTCACACCAGTGCCAGCTCCAAACGGTTCCCCTGCCTCACACCAGTGTCAGCTCAAACGGTTCCCCTGCCTCACACCAGTGTCAGCTCCAAACGGTTCCCTGCCTAACACCAGTGTCAGCTCCAAACGGTTCCCCTGCCTCACACCAGTGTCAACTCCAAACGGTTCCCCTGCCTCACACCAGTGTCAGCTCCAAACGGTTCCCCTGCCTCACACCAGTGTCAGCTCCAAACGGTTCCCCTGCCTCACACCCAGTGTCAACTCCAAACGGTTCCCCTGCCTCACACCAGTGTCAGCTCCAAACGGTTCCCCTGCCTCACACCAGTGTCAGCTCCAAACGGTTTCCCTGCCTCACACCAGTGTCAGCTCCAAACGGTTCCCCTGCCTCACACCAGTGTCAGTTCCAAACGGTTCCCCTGCCTCACACCAGTGTCAGCTCCAAACGGTTCCCCTGCCTCACACCAGTGTCAGCTCCAAACGGTTCCCCTGCCTCACACCAGTGTCAGCTCCAAACGGTTCCCCTGCCTCACACCAGTGTCAGCTCCAAACGGTTCCCCTGCCTCACACCAGTGTCGGCTCCAAACGGTTCCCCTGCCTCACACCAGTGCCGGCTCCAAACGGTTCCCCTGCCTAACACCAGTGTCAGCTCCAAACGGTTCCCCTGCCTCACACCAGTGTCAGCTCCAAACGGTTCCCCTGCCTCACACCAGTGTCAGCTCCAAACGGTTCCCCTTGCCTCACACCAGTGTCAGCTCCAAACGGTTCCCTTTGCGTCACACCAGTGTCAGCTCCAAACGGTTCCCTGCCTCACACCAGTGTCAGCTCCAAACGGTTCCCCTGCCTCACACCAGTGTCGACTCCAAACGGTTCCCCTTGCCTCACACCAGTGTCAGCTCCAAACGGTTCCCCTTGCCTCACACCAGTGTCAGCTCCAAACGGTCCCCCTGCCTCACACCAGTGTCAGCTCCAAACGGTTCCCCTGCTCACACCAGTGTCAGCTCCAAACGGTTCCCCTGCCTCACACCAGTGTCGACTCCAAACGGTTCCCCTTGCCTCACACCAGTGTCAGCTCCAAACGGTTCCCCTTGCCTCACACCAGTGCCGACTCGATCTTCAAACTGTTACTCTGGCCACCATCCCCTCATGGAACTGATACAGAATGTTCACAAATTTCCCAGGGCAACCATACTTCAGGAGGACCTTCCAATGGAGTTCACGGTGTACTGTGTCAAAGGATTTTCTGTTCTTTCTGAAGCCGCACTGGGACTCAGGTAGCAGGTCTTTAGTGATGGTGTCAATGAGTCTGCTAAGCACGACCTTCGCCAAGACTTTTCCAGCACTACAAGGATGGATATGCCCCTGCTTTTTCCACAGTGGATTTGTCCCCGTTGTTTTTGTATATGGTGACAATATTTGCATCCCTCCTTTTGTACCACACTTAAATCTCCATATCTCAAAGATTAACAGGTGAACTGCTCTGGTGCAGAGATAACCCCCCTGTTTTAGGATCTCAGCAGGGATGGAGTCAGGTCCAGGAGTTCTGTTGTTCTTCAGTGACCTGATGGCGGCTCAGATCTCAGAAAAGGTGGGTGGGAGATCAAGGCTCTGCATGGTGGGTTGGGTTGGAAGCTCCTCCTGGACTGACTAGTCAACTGGGTTAGGCTGGTTTAGAGCAGTTCAAAGAGTCCACCCAGCCTCTGGACTCTCTTAGTCTGGTCGTTTAAGAGAGTGGACCCATCTGCACTTCTGAGGGGACAGAGAGGCCCTTCTGAGGGGACAGAGAGGCCCTTCTGAGGGACAGAGAGGCCCTTCTGAGGGGACAGAGAGGCCCTTCTGAGGGGACAGAGAGGCCCTTCTGAGGGGACAGAGAGGCCTTCTGAGGGGACAGAGAGGCCCTTCTGAGGGGACAGAGAGAGCAAGTTGCTGGGCCGTGGTTGGTCTTCAAGGCATCGTAACAACATGTCATATCTGCCGTAATGAGGACATCCCTGATATCAGAGCACATGACAGCCAGTCGATGAGCTGCTAGTGCTTTGATCGCAGGTGCATCCAGGAGGTGTTGTATTTGTTATTCATTTGGAAAATGGTGATGGTGATGGTGAGTTCATGTTCAGCACAAAGACTTAGAAATCTCAATCATTTGCAATGGCATGACCAACGCAGTGTTGTCCTATAACTCCTATAAAGTGTTGTCTTAACTCCTATAACAGTGTTGTCCTATAATTTTGGGTACTCTGTGGAGGGCCTCGTCCAGCATTTCATAAAAGCAGTCTTTTGTGTGACATTAGTCTTTCGGTTATGCCAGTTGGTGTTTCTGTGAGGGTTGTCAGGAGAGAAGTTCT
The DNA here is from genome assembly GCF_002910315.2 of Salvelinus sp. IW2-2015. NCBI lineage: Eukaryota > Metazoa > Chordata > Actinopteri > Salmoniformes > Salmonidae > Salvelinus > Salvelinus sp. IW2-2015. The sequence goes on from NC_036848.1 coordinate 2,077,239, forward strand.
TCACGGCAATGCCCACACCATGCAGATGTTGCCCTTCTGGGGGGTATCCCTTTCAGAAAATGTAGTCTTCTCTTTCCTGCCTGAGTGACCCTTCACCCAGGAGTCTGGTCTCACCGAGAACAGTGATGGCGATGGTGTATTGCTTCAGCTCTGCTGCGATGAGTGCAGTCCTTCGTTTCGGGCCTTTCGGCGCCATGGCTCGAGTCCAAGAGAGTCCTTATGTTACATGTTGCTAGTTGTAAGGGGACACATTTCTTCTTATTTAGTTTTCAACCACTGAAATAGACTGTCCTGATAGGTGCGGTAGCCTATCTAGGAGATTTAGAGTGGGCAATATTTAGGACACCTTTTCTAGGCCTTTCCCCAGCCGGGATGCGAACTGTGGTTCCTAAAACGGTCTGCTCAGACGTACAGCGGTCTGCCTGGAGCAGCTGCCATTCAAATCCCAGCTGCTGATGACCAATAGCCCTGTGCCGTCCACCGTGCAGGAGCCTGGCTAGGAGCTTCCTGGTCATTCAGTCCTGCCCCGTTACCAAGCACCCCGTCGCCAGTAGACTTTAATGGTGCAGGAAATCTGGTGGAACTCGCTGAAGAGCAGTAGTGGATACCTGCGCGCTGAGTGACATAGGGGACATAGGGCACATAGGGCACAAAGGAGACATAGGAGACATAGGGGACATAGGAGACATAGGGGACATAGGAGACATAGGGCACATAGGGGACATAGGGCACATAGGGGAATAGGGGACAAAGGGGACATAGGACAAGGACTAGGAGACATAGGGGACATAGGAGACATAGGGCACATAGGGGACATAGGGCACATAGGGCACATAGGGGACAAGGGGACATAGGAGACATAGGGGACATAGGAGACATAGGGGACATAGGAGGCATAGGGCACATAGGGGACATAGGGCACATAGGGTACATAGGGGACAAAGGGGACTAGGAGACATAAGGGACATAGGAGACATAGAGGACATAGGGACATAGGAGACATAGGGCACATAGGGCACATAGGGGCACAAAGGGGACATAGGAGACATAGGGGACATAGGAGACATAGGGGACATAGGAGACATAGGGCACATAGGGCACATAGGGTACATAGGGTACATAGAGGATGTGCTTGTCTCACATAATTTCTTTGCTGTTGGAATGGCTCTGGTGACATGGAAAAAAATCCATGACGACCAGCACCTCCGTCAAAGCACCGCCTGTTTGCACGCCGTCAGCTGTTACTTTTCTCTCAGGGTGAGCTGCCATAAACGTTGTCTTCCCAGACTTACCCACAAGGCAGTGGCACGGTGGTTGGCCGATGCCAGGGCGTGTCCACATAATTGGGCCTGTGCACTGCTACCCTGGGTACCGCTGTAGCTCCCAGATCCCCTGCCGAGTGAGCCTGGGGCCACGCCCAGTTAACGTGTGTTACCACGGGGACGCCCAGCAGGAGTCTTGGTGATGGAGAGCTGTATACTGCAAGTGAAGGCTTACATGCAGAGCTTGCTTCCCGGTTTG
>NC_036848.1:2079956-2083068 GCF_002910315.2 Salvelinus sp. IW2-2015
ACCTCCGGGCTTCGTGTGGAAGTATGTGTGTTCCGTGTGTCTGTTGTGTAAATCTGTATCGGACTGTGATTCATTCCGTGCCTGTCTTCGTGAAGTGCTGTGTCCCTGTGTGCTGTTTGCTGTGTGTGTTGTGTGAGAAGTAAAATGTGCTCTTCTGTGTGTCTGTGTGATAATGTGTGTAGTCGTCCATGAAACAAAGTGTACAAGCTCAAACGGTTCCCCTTGCCTCACACCAGTGTCAGCTCCAAACGGTTCCTTTGCGTCACACCAGTGTCAGCTCCAAACGGTTTCCCCTGCCTCACACCAGTGTCAGCTCCAAACGGTTCCCCTGCCCTACACACAGTGTCGACTCCAAACGGTTTCCCCTTGCTCACACCAATGTCAGCTCCCAAACGGTTCCCCTTGCCTCACACCAGTGTCAGCTCCAAACGGTCCCCCTGCTCCTGTGTGTGCATTAGAGGTCGACCGATTAATCGGAATGGCCAATTAATTAGGGCCAATTTCAAGTTTTCATAACAATCGGAAATCTGTATTTTTGGGCACCTTAATTTAATCTTTATTTAACTAGGCAAGTCAGTTAAGAACACATTCTTACAGGAACGTTCTGCCTCGAACGACAGATTTTTAACCTTGTCAGCTCGGGGGAACCAATCTTGCAGCCTTACAGTTAACTAGTCCAATGCTCTAACACCTGATTACATTGCACTCCACGAGGAGCCTGCCTGTTACGCGAATGCAGTAAGCTAAGTTGCTAGCTAGCATTAAACTTATCTTAAAAAAAACAATCAATCAATGACTGTCATTGCTCCAATGTGTACTTAACCATAAACATCAATGCCTTTCTTAAAATCAATACACAAGTATAMATTTTTAAACCTGCATATTTAGCTAAAAGAAATCCAGGTTAGCAGGCAATATTAACCAGGTATAATTATGTCATTTCTCTTGCGTTCATTGCACATTGTATATGCAACAGTTTGGGCCGCCTGGCTCTTTGCGAACTAATTTGCCAGAATTTTACGTAATTATGACATAACATTGAAGGTTGTGCAATGTAACAGGAATATTTAGACTCTTGGATGCCACCCGTTAGATAAAATACGGAAYGGAATAAACGTTTTGTTTTCGAGGTGATAGTTTCCGGATTAGTCAAAGGTATATGGTTTAGAGAGAAATAGTCGACGCGTTATAATTCCTGTAATAACTTGCGGCTGAACTTGAAAGGGGTTCCTTCGTTATTTTACCGTTCATGTCTTCCATAGAGAATGTCTTGATCTACTTCAAATAAGGTCTGTGTTTCGCGGAGGAGCAGACTGACAGGGGACCATGCAGACAAGCTCTGCTTTCTGCACTACAACCTACAACTTCTTAACTGGGAATATTGAAGACCCATGAAAGCTGGTGGTTCGTTTTAACATATGTTCTCATGTTATTTGAGACTAAATTTATTTTATTTATGTATTATATTAAGTTAAAATAAAAGTGTTCATTGTTCATTCAGTATTGTTGCAATTGTCATTATTACAAAAATGTGTGTATGTGTATGATATATATATATATATATATATACATATACATATATATATATGTATACATATATACATAAAAAAATACATATATTTTTTTAATATATATTTTTTAAATAGGCCGATTAATCGGTATCGGCTTTTTTTGTCCTCCAATAATCGGTATCGGCGTTGAAAAATCATAATCGGTCGACCTCTAGTGTGCATCCCTCTTTAGCCTGTGTTGTGGTGTGTTCAGTCTGTCAGATCTGTCTTCAGTGAACAGCTGTGTGTTAGGATCTAAAGCCAGGAGCTACAGACATGGAAATTGTAGTCTGCTTGCTGTCCTTTCCAGTGTGGGTGTGTATTTGTGTTTGTGATCATCCATGAAGAGGGCTATGTTTGTTACACATTTCCCTTGTGAGACCAGTCAAACACCGTCCGGACAGCAGCCTGACAGCAGCCGGACAGCAGCCGGACAGCAGCCGGACAGCAGCCGGACAGTAGCCTGACAGTAGCCTGACAGTAGCCTGACAGTAGCCTGACAGTAGCCTGACAGCAGCCTGACAGCAGCCTGACAGTAGCCTGACAGTAGCCTGACAGCAGCCTGACAGCAGCCAGACAGTAGCCTGACAGTAGCTGACAGCAGCCCTGAACAGTAACCGGACAGCAGCCAGACAGCAGCCAGACAGTAGCCTGACAGTAGCCTGACAGTAGCCTGACCAGCAGCCTGACAGCAGCCAGACAGTAGCCTGACAGTAAAGCCTGACAGCAGCCTGACAGCAGCCAGAAAGTAGCCTGACAGTAGCCTGACAGCAGCCTGACAGTAAGCCTGACAGCAGCTGACAGCAGCCTGACAGCAGCCTGACAGTAGCCTGACAGTAGCCTGAACAGCAGCCTGACAGCAGCCTGACAGTAGCCGGACAGCAGCCTGAATCAGCCTGACAGCAGCCTGACAGTAGCCAGACAGTAGCCTGACAGTAGCCTGACAGTAACCGGACAGCAGCCTGACAGCAGCCTGGCCTCTAAGCTTCTGCTTTCACCTGTCTGATCTGATTCACCTATCCATCCACCCACTCTCTCTGTACTCAAACAAATTAAACTGTGTTGATCACTCTGCATTTATGATTCTGTGGCCCTGACCCTGTTCATCAGTACATGTGTTTCTCAATGGTACCTCATTCCCTTTATAGTGCACTACTATTGACCAGGGCCCATAGAGTAGTCCACTACTATGGACCAGGGCCCATAGGGTAGTGCACTATTATTGGACCATAATCATGGTTCCAGGCAGTTTAGAGCTGCTAGTCTGCTACCATTGGACAACAGAGCTGCATATATTAACCACACAGAACATTACTAGGCCTACAATATACCAATTTTCCTTTTTGGTTTAATGAAATAAAAACATCTATCTCTCTCTCTTGTAATTACCCAGAGCAACACAAATGACTGTGGAAGTGAATTTCTGTAAAATGGATGCATGGCCTCTTGGAGCCTGACGGTGGAATACACAACACACACACACACCACACACAACACACACACACACACACACACACACACACACACACACACCACACAACACACACACACACCCACACACC
>NC_036848.1:2083230-2084077 GCF_002910315.2 Salvelinus sp. IW2-2015
CACACACACACACACACACACACACACTTCCGAGCCCATCGCCTGAAAACAGGTGTGAATAATTACAAACACAGACGGCATATCTGGGATAATTGAATGATCACACGCTTTCATCAAATTATGAGGGGGATTATTTGTCACTTTAGTACAATGAAACACACAATCATCCTCCCACTCAGTTAAAAAATAAACCAATCAAAGCAGCAAAGCAATAATAACGCAATTTTTAAGTAATCCCTGTAGCGACCAAAATATTACTCCAACTACAACTACTTCAACTAACAAGAAAACTTCACCCCAATTTAGAGTGAATTTCGAAAAGTACGGAAGCCTCAAAGGGTCAATCCTCTGATCCACTTCAACCCTTATTTTTTCTCTCCTCTAATCTCCTACTGTCTCTCTCCTCTATTCTCCTACTGTCACTCTCCTCTAATCTCCTCCTGTTTCTCTCCTCTAATCTCCTCCTGTTTCTCTCCTCTAATCTCCTCCTGTTTCTCTCCTCTAATCTCCGACTGTCTCTCTCCTCTAATCTCCTACTGTCTCTCTCCTCTATTCTCCTACTGTCTCTCTCCTCTAATCTGCTACTGTCTCTCTCCTCTAATCTCCTACTGTCTCTCTCCTCTAATCTCCTACTGTCTCTCTCCTCTAATCTCCTACTGTCTCTCTCCTCTATTCTCCTACTGTCTCTCTCCTCTAATCTCCTACTGTCTCTCTCCTCTAATCTCCTACTGTCTCTCTCCTCTAATCTCCTACTGTCTCTCTCCTCTAATCTCCTACTGTCTCTCCCCTGTAATCTCCTCCTGTTTCTCCCCTCTAATCTCCTCCTGTTTCTCTCCTCTAATCTCTG
>NC_036848.1:2084680-2086163 GCF_002910315.2 Salvelinus sp. IW2-2015
CTGTCTCTCTCCTCTAATCTCCTACTGTCTCTCTCCTCTAATCTCCTCCTGTCTCTCTCCTCTAATCTCCTCCTGTTTCTCTCCTCTAATCTCCTACTGTCTCTCTCCTCTAATCTCCTACTGTCTCTCTCCTCTATTCTCCTACTGCCTCTCTCCAGCATACTTTTTCTTTCTCTCTCTTGTGTTCGGTGTTTCTGTTGACAGGTGGTAAATGGCTGTAGGTGAGACTATAGCTCAGCCCTCCATCTGACATCCTCCTCATCACTCATACTATTTATTTTTTACATCTGTCTCTCTCTCTCTCATTTCTCTTTTTCCCTCTATCTCTTCTACGTCCCCTTCTCTGTCCTCCTCCTATCCTTCTCTGTGAGCTATGTGCCGTGTCATACAGATCATCCTCACTACAATAGCCTAGCATCGGTCTCCTAAACTAATTCATCAGGTCTGAATCCCAAATGGCACCCAATTCCCTACAAAGTGCAATACTTTTGATCAGAGACCTATGGGCCCTGGTCAAATGTGGTGTACTAAGTAGGGAATAGCGTGCCCAGGTGTTACTCACTCTGCTCTGAAGGGTGAATCATTTGTTTCTGGGGTTAATAAAGAGATACATAACCACTTCCCCCTGTCTGATACTGGACTGATGGAGCTGAGGGCTTGGAGTGTAGAGTGGATCCTCTCTTTATCTCTCCTCTCTTCACTACCCATCTACCTCCCTCTCTCAATACAATTCAATTCAAGGGTCTTTATTGGCATGGGAAACATATGTTCAAATTAGCGGGTATCGGCCTAATTCTGCTCTGCATGCATTATTTGGTGATTTATGTTGTACACAGAGGATATGTTTGCAGAATTCTGGATGCAGAGTCTCAATTTAGTGTTTGTCCCATTTTGTGAATTTTTGGTTGGTGAGCGGACCCCAGACTTCACAACCATAAAGGGCAATGGGTTCTATAACTGATTCAAGTATTTTTAGACAGATCCTAAATGGTATGTTGGATTTTATGTTCCTTTTGATGGCATAGAATGCCCTTCTTGCCTTGTCTCTCATATCGTTCACAGCTTTGTGGAAGTTACCTGTGGCGCTGATGTTTAGGCCGAGGTATGTATAGTTTGTTGTGTGCTCTAGGACAACGGTGTCAGGATGGAATTTGTAAATGTGGTCCTGGATACTGGTCCTTTTTTGGATCACCACTATTTTGGTCTTACTGAGATTTACTGTCAGGGCTCAGGTCTGACAGAATCTGTGCAGAAGATCTAGGTGCTGCTGTAGGCCCTCCTTGGTTGGCGACAGAAGCACCAGATCATCAGCAAACAGTAGACAGTTGACTTGAGATTCTAGTTGGGTGAGGCCGGGTGCTGCAGACTGTTCTAGCGCCCTCGCCAATTCGTTGATATATATGTTGAAGAGGGTGGGGCTTAAGCTGCATCCCTGTCTCACCCCCTCTCTTCTCTTTCTCTTCCTTCCTCACTACGTATCTAT
>NC_036848.1:2086188-2089962 GCF_002910315.2 Salvelinus sp. IW2-2015
CTGTCCTCAACCCCACACCCCCTGTGGGAAAGAAAATGTGTGTGTTTTGCCTAAATTTAAAACCTCCTCTTTCTTCCTTTCTTTTTCCTTCTGCCACAGACCAAAAATCGAGACAAGACCTCCAAACCTTGACCGCCCCCCCACGCGCCTTCCGCATTTCTCAATCCTCACACCTACGACTCTCCTTGCGCTATATACCACCTTCACTTCTAATCTTTCTTCACGTATCCTACTAGCTGTGGCTCGAACCAAGAGACTTTAAAATGCTGCATAGACTTTCCTCTCACTGTTCTCGTCTGCGTAAAAATTTAGTCTTATACTATCGTACTCACCTTAAGAGCACATCCCTTCTTACACTTGTTGTTTCTCTTAGCTACACTCTCATCGTCCAACCCTACTATCAAGTAAGTACATGTTATGCTTATAAAGGACCCATCTAAATGGCTAGAACTGGTAAGCAGCCTAACCTCTCGTATCTCCACCCTCCCCTAGTCTCTTTAGGGAAGAAATACCCTCAAATGAACACTAGAGCTGACTACCATAACCTTGGTCTTCTAGTGTCGTGATATTCTCATCATCCCATCCTAACCTATACCATCCAACATAGTAGACACACTAAAACCTCTCTTTCTCGATACCAGTATTGTTCAAACCATAACATTATCATGGAGACACTCACGCTTGCCCTCCTATCTCTTGTCCTGATAAAAATCCTTGTTCCCTTCGACTAACATTGTTCCATATGGTGCTACCTCTACTCGCTCTGATCCTCATCATCGCTCGTCTTCACTCTTTCTCTGTTGCTTCACGGGCAAAACTGATATTAGCTTTGCCCTACATATAGGTAATAAAACCTAGCGCGATCTCTCTCGATCTTCTTCCTCTAAGCGTCCTATGACTGTTCTCTGTTCCTCAAGCTGTGTCTTAGTTCTATTTTTTCGCCCATCTAATCTTATATTCTTCTTACTACTCTTCTGCTCATTCTCGCGCCGATCTTCTCGGCCCTCATCTTCTTGTGAACTCATGTACACTAGAAGCTCCAGTCCATCCGGATGTCTCGTCTCTCTTCTCACTCTCAATTCTCCGTTACTATCTACCATGATGCACTCCATATCTCTTTCTGCAATCACAAGAACAACGATATACTACATTACCTACCGCTCTCACTCTTTCTGTCTCATCTCCTCACTACCTGTATATCTCCTCTCTGTCCTTCTGCTTCTCTTTTTTTCTCTATCCTCTCCTCACTACGTATCTATCTATCTACCTACCTCTCTTCTCCCTCCTCTCCTCACTAAGTACTCTCCTTCTTTCTTGTCTCTCTCTCCTCTTCCTCAACTATCTATCTACCTACCTCTCTTTCTCTCCTCCACCACTCTTACCTACCGCTCTCCTTTCTGTCTCATCTCCTCACTACCTATCACCTTCCTCCCTCTCTCTCTTCCTATTCCTCACTACATATACAACCTACCTTTCTCCTCTCGCTCTATCTATTCATTCAATTAAGGGGCTTTATTGGCATGGGAAACATATGTTTAAATTGACAAAGCAAGTGAAAATAAAACAAAATTGAAATAAACAATAAAAAAATTAACAGTAAACATTACACTCCAAAAAGAATAAAGACATTTCAAATGTCATATTATGTTAAGCTCGCATCCCTGTATCACCCGCACGGCCCCGTGGAAAGAGATGTGTGTTTTTTGCAAATTTAACTGCATCGTTGTTGTTGTGTACATGGATTGTATGTCGTATGTTTTTCCCTAACACCTCTTTCCATCTATTGTTAACAGACCCTCAGTGCCAATTGAGTCTATCTACCTACCTCTCTTTCTCCCTCCTCTCCTCACTAAGTATCCACCTAACTCTCTCTCTGTCTCTCTCTCTCTCTCTCCTCACTATCTATCTACCTACCTCTMTTTCTCTCTCCTCACCAACTACATACCTACCGCTCTCTCTTTCTGTCTCATCTCCTCACTACCTATCTACCTTCCTCCCTCTCTCTCTTTCCTCTCCTCACTACATATCAACCTACCTTTCTCTCTCTCGCTCTATCTATCAATTCAATTCAAGGGGCTTTATTGGCATGGGAAACATATGTTTAAATTGACAAAGCAAGTGAAATAAACAAAAGTGAAATAAACAATAAAAAAATTAACAGTAAACATTACACTCCAAAAAGAATAAAGACATTTCAAATGTCATATTATGTTAAGCTGCATCCCTGTATCACCGCACGGCCCCGTGGAAAGAGATGTGTGTTTTTTGCCAAATTTAACTGCACACTTGTTGTTTGTGTACATGGATTGTATGTCGTATGTTTTTCCCTAACACCTCTTTCCATCTATTTGTATAACAGACCCTCATGCCAAATTGAGTCAAAAGCTTTTTTGAAATCAACAAAGCATGAGAAGACTACATTTGTTTTGGTTTGTTTGTTTGTCAATTAGGGTATCGGCCATGCATCACTGACATTTCATCTAGGAGTCTGAGTGGTTTGTTTCCGTGGTGACCCCTCAACCTGTCATATGCACACACACACATTTGTAAGCCACTTGTTCCATCAGGCGGATGCTGTTAGAGTAGTCTGTAATGTTTCCCTCATCATGTCTATCTAAAGAGTCATGATCTATAACATCTCACTATACTGAAACATTCATCCTCTGTACGCTCCCTGCATCATCTCTTCCTGAACATTCATCCTCTGTACGCTCCCTGCATCATCTCTTCCTGAACATTCATCCTCTGTACGCTCCCTGCATCATCTCTTCCTGANCATCTCTTCCTGAACATTCATCCTCTGTACGCTCCCTGCATCATCTCTTCCTGAACATTCATCCTCTGTACGCTCCCTGCATCATCTCTTCCTGAGTGTGTGTGTTTGTTTATGTCTGTGTGTCTTGTGGTTTCTCCTCATCCTTAAATATTTCTCAGTACTAATGGACCCATGTGTGAGTGGTGGGTCAGGGGGATTGCTCTGTTCTCCTACGTGCCCAGGGAGAGCCCTGCCTGGGGAAAAGGAGTCCCTGTCTCCCCTTGGGCTGGAGGTTCCAAAGACACTTAGTCCATTCCGTTTCCTACATTTAATTCCAAAGTGGATCATTCAAAATTCAATTCAGACATTTTCATCTTTCTGAAACGTCTTACATGTCCTGAGCAACCATTCCTTCTAGGATTTGACTGAAGTGGGATCGCTTAAGAGGACAGTCTGTGAACTCACTTAACTACTCTACTGGGGTAATGGAAGGCCAATGAGCTTGTAATGAAGCAGGGAAAAGGCTGGGTTCTATGCAGGGAATTTGTGTTACAATGACACCTCAGATCTCTATCTCCAGTTAGCTACAAATCTAAAACCCTTCTACGTCAATAACATGTTGTTTATTATATTTAACCTTTATTTAACTAGGCGAGTCAGTTACGAACAAATTCTTATTTACAATGACGACCTAGAAACAGCTAGGGGATTCAATCTAGCAACCTTTCGGTTACTGGCCGGTTACGCTCTAACCACTAGGCTACCTGCAGCCCCAAGGTTGTGGGTTGTGTCATTAGCAGTAGTATTGTGTCAGTAGTGTTGTGTCAGTAGTGTTGTGTCAGTAGTGTTGTGTCAGTAGCGTTATGCCAGTAGTGTTGTGTCAGTAGTGTTGTGTCAGTAGTGTTGTCAGTCGTGTTGTGTCAGTAGCAGTAGTGTTGTGTCAGTAGCAGTAGTGTTGTGTCAGTAGCAGTAGTGTCAGTAGTGTTGTGTCAGTAGTGTTGTGTCAGTAGCAGTAGTGT